>NC_055961.1:1811971-1816971 GCF_018492685.1 Alosa sapidissima
TATCTTTTATCTACTTGTTTGTTTATCTATTTCTTTGCATTGCACAGTCATTGGCATCAGGTGACTAAGCATTCCACTACATATTGTACTTTATATAGTTGTTTGTGACAAATAATATTTCATTTTTAGATTAGAGATGATTGAAAAGATTAAGGAATTTGATTCTATATTTTCTCAGGTGAGAGTTTGGAGATTGCTAAGCTATGACATCACCACTCTGTCTGGACACCTTGGCCTGCAGATGAGGAATATTCCGGGTCAGAAAGCACTCCAGTCAGAACACAGAGAGAGAGAGAGAGAGAGAGAGAGAGAGAGAGAGAGAGAGAGAGAGAGAGAGAGAGAGAGAGATAGAGAGAAAGAGAGAGTGAGAGTGAGAGAGACTCGGTTAAACATTGGACAATACCTCTGCTTGACATGAGAGCAAACACACTCACAAAAATGCGGTTACATGCGGTCAGGCACACTCACACACTCACACACACACTCACACTCACACACTCACACACACACACTCACACACACACACTCACACACACACACAAGCAGGTGAAAGACTGACAGTGGGAAAGAGTAAGACAGATCGAGAGTGTACGTGCGTGTGCGTGTGTATGTATGTGTACGCGTGTGTGTGTGTGTGTATGTATGTATGTATGTACAAGGATACAAGGAAGTTTATTGTCACATGCATATAGTTACTGGAAGTAAGAAAATGCAGTGAAAGTATGTCTGGTGTCAGCCTATTTGTGCATTAATGTGGGGGGGGGGGTAAAGAGTGCAGTAGAAGAGGGGTTTAGTAGATTAAGTGGCAAGGGCTGCATAAGAAAGGTGGGGGAGGATTGGGATTGGGGGAGGGGGGCACCAACAAGGAGCACCCAAGAGCAACAGGGGCAAGGAAAACTCCCTTACCAAGGAAGAAACCTTGGGCAGATCCACGGCTCAAGGGGCTAACCCAACTGCCAGGGGTCTTGGTGTGTGTGTTGGGGGGATGACAGGGGAGATGGGATAGTGTGCTGTGTATGTGGGGAGAGGGCAGTGTGCAATATGTGTGTTGGGGATGTGTGTTGGAGACAATGTGCTGTGTATTGGGGGGGGGGTGGGGGGGGTGGGGCAGTGTGCTGTAAGTATGTTGGGGATGTGTGTTGGAGAAGCTTCCTGATGAAATAATGTGCTGTGTATGTAGGGGAGAGGGGGGGCAGTGCACTGCAAGTATGGTGAAGGGACTTACTATTGCAAGCAGAGTACTGTATGGATGATGTATGTGAGTGATGAAGATGTGTGTGTGGGCGGGAGGGGAGTGGAGCAGTGACTGTGTGTGTGTGTGTGTAGTGTGTGTGTGGGTAGGTGGGGGCAGTGTGCTGTAAGTATGTAGAGGATGTGTGTTGGAGAAGATCCTGAAGACAATGTGCTGTGTATGTAGGGAGGGGTGGGGGCAGTGTGCAGCAAGTATGTAGAGGAGGCTTACTGTAGCAAGCAGTGTGCTGTATGTATGTGAGGTGATGACAGTGATGATGTAGTGTGTGTGTTTTTTTGTGTGATGGGGGTGGGGGTGTGGGGTGGGTGCAGAAAGGCTAGGCAATCAAGGACATGGGTAGATGGAGGAGAAATCAAAAATAATAAATAAAAAGTTATATGGAGATGTGCAAAAGTTGGAGAAAGTCAGATGTGTGTGTGTGTGTGTGTGTGTGTGTTTTGACGTGTGATGAAATAAGAAAATAAATAAAAGGTCTGTAGCATAGGGAGAGGGATGTAAAAGTGCTAAAAGTCTTGTAGGTGTGTGTGTGTGTTGGGGGGGGGGGGGGGGGGGGTGGGGTGGGGGGGGTCATGGGTCATGAGTGCTGAGGAGTGAATGAGTGCAAAGTCGGGAAATGTGTGAGTTCAGAGTTGGGAAATGTTTGATTGAAGTGTGAATGTGATGCGCGCGTGTGTGTGTGTGTGTGTGTGCTTACTGTCCAGAACTTGATAAAGTACTGCAGCACGGTCCCAGCGATGAACAGACAGTAGATCATGGAGTAACCCAGGAACAGCACAAAGAACTTGTAGTTGGAGAAGCCCACGCAGTTATTCACCCTATAGAACACACACACACACAGAGAGAGAGAGAGAAGCCCACGCAGTTATTCACCCTGGAGAACACACACACACACACACACTTGCACAGTCACATGAGCCTATATAGTAGAGCTAATGATGCTTCCCTGAATGTCCCCATCTTCCCCACATGCTGTGTGCAGTTTGCACTTCCCCAGAGGCCTCTGGGGTACAGCAGGTAGCAGGGGTGTGTGACATGGTCCACGCTGATCCCCCCCCCCCACCCACTTCTGCCTCTATTGCCCTGCTGATCCCCCCCCCCCCCCCCCTCTGCCTCTATTGCCCCGGTCCTGAGGCAGAGGGAAGTGCTGTCTTCTAAAAGCATTACTAAAAGACAGTGCGTTGCATGTGGATCACTTGGACACGATAATAACTCGCTCTCTTTTGCCACGGTCCTGAGGTAGAGCAGCTGTGACCCGATTGGCTCGCAGAGGAGCTGTGACCCGATTGGCTCCCTGTCTGATGTTTGTTTGTTTTATCTTATATCCCACCAACAAACATCACAAAAGAGGGGTGTGGCCTCCATCCTCCACTAACCACAATGCAGAGTGATGGGGGGGGGGGGGGGTAGATGACCTCTGCTGACCACTACACCTACACCCACACCCACACACACACACGCAGAAAGCCACAGCCACACACCACAGACCGTATCCCCAGAAGAGCTACTCTAAAGCTCAGCTCTCAGAGATGAACATGTGATGGCTAGTGGTGCTGTGTGTGTGTGTGTGTGTGTGTATGCCATTTAGTCCCTTCTGCAGAATCCAAGCAGAGGAAGCAAACTCCTGCGTCACCTGGCTTACGCACACACGCACACACACACACACACAGCCCATTCAGTGCCACTCAAAAGTTCATCCATTCTAATGTACTGATAGAGTTGCCAGTCCACCGCCACTGGGGTCGATATCAGAGGCGCTCGCCGGATGCTAACATCCTGGCTAATCCAATCGCGTGGACACTGCCACAGGACACGCTCGTCTCCTCTCACGCAGAGGGCAGTCCACCCCGGGCGATGCCATGGAGGTGTCCACCCCGGGCGAATTCAAGTTAGGGTAAGGGTTGGGGTTGGGGTTAGGGTTAGTTTTAGGGTTGTTGCAGTAAAACTACAGGGTGCTCATCAGAATGGGCCTCTAGGGCATCAACGAAAAAGCAAAAGAACTGAGACACTCCTGTATTCAAATGAAACACCTTCATTCAACACTGGCTACATGCCTGAGCCATAGAGCCTCAATTATTTGGCTTTTTCAGAAAATAATCTGTATTCACATTTACAGGCTGCTGCATTTGGCCAACATGTGCCCCTGATGTGGCCCTGATACGGCCCTGACGTGGCCCTGACGTGCTGTGGTCTGTGGCATCACCCTAGAACTGTTGAGAATCCAGATCAGATCACATGTCTGCAGTTCAGAGAGGTGTCTTGGATCACGTCTGGAGTTTAGGGAGGTGTCTTGGATCACGTCTAGAGTTTAGGGAGGTGTCTTGGATCACGTCCGCTGCCTTTGATCAGCTCTCTGGATGGGACATACTGTGTCCCCTGAAGGCACATGCACACCTACATCAAGCCCACTTCAAAGAGCACGCTGTGCTGCATGCTGTCTGTTGAGGCCGGTCTATTGGGTCTATTGGATCGCTGTGCTGCATGCGGTCTATTGGGTCTATTGGGTCACTGTGATGAATCATCCACTTAAAACGTTCCTACTTGCTAGATTTGACCATCTTCCATACCCTACGTGCACAAGTAGTTTGAGTAGAACTTACTGATCTTCATTATCTCCCTGCTTGTTGACATCTTATCATGTATTGCCTTATTTCATGATTGCTAAACATTTTATTCTTTTTAATGTTGTGATCAGTTAACTTCATTCAATTGCGCTTGTATGTAGGCTCTGCTGTTCAGTTGTGGACGTTCGTAAATTGCAGTAGGGGGCGGAGAAAGGCGGAGAAAGGCTCAGATTACCCGATGAAGTGAAAGCGTACCATGGCGCTGATAACGCTATGTTCGCAAATGTACGTACTGTATGTAATCTGGCCCATTGTGTTTAGATGTACTGTAGTGTACTGTGGAGTGGGTAAGACTGTTTTTAGTGGCAGGCTAACACATACTGATGACTTGCGCTAGCTTAGCACCTGCGAACTCTGCCACTATTAGGACTGGATGAAACGTGTTGAAAAAGGTCTCCACTGATAAATATCACACTTGCTAACTTGGAAATGAGGTCTTATGTCTAAAATCCTGAACCACCCCTTTAAGGTTGCTTTTAATATAGTACAAGATGCAAAACTGGTGCTTTAAATAGCGATTCTGTTGTCGTTGCAATTTGGATTAGAACCTGCTTTTACAAGGCGGAAATATTTAGGAGCAGAATAGACGTGCGCTTTCAGGAGCAGTCTTTGTACATACCGCGGGATACATAACTAGGCGCTCTTTACTCTTCCCCTCCCATGCAAAACAAATACGCCTGAAGTGGGCGCAAAAGCGTTAGTACATCTGGCCCAATGTGTTGGGCCTCTTCAATCTAAACACAATGTGTTGGGCCTCTGCAATCTGAAGGCCTCATCTAAACTTACATCATCTAAGTGGTACTGTTTGCACACAAACACAGACACAAACACAGACACAAACACAGACACACACTCCATAGTCTTACCATGGGCAATGATGATCCATCTTCAGCACACATCTAAGCAAGAGAGGAATACACAGAGGGGGTATGAGACAGAGACAGAGAGAGAGAGACAGAGAGAGACAGACAGAGAGACAGACGGATAGAGACAGAGAGAGAGACAGAGATGGAGAGAGACAGAGAGAGAGAGAGAGAGAGAGAGAGAGACGGAGAGAGACAGAGAGAGAGAGAGAGAGGCAGAGACAGAGACAGTAATCCAGGCCCAGACAGTAAATATGAGAATAT
>NC_055961.1:1821971-1841971 GCF_018492685.1 Alosa sapidissima
ACATACAGACTCACACACACATACAGACTCACACACACACACAGACTCACACACACACAGACTCACACACATACAGACTCTCACACACATACAGACTCACACACACACCCACCCACACCCACACACACACACACATACAGACTCTCACACACATACAGACTCACACACACACACACATACGGACAGACAGACAGACAGACACAGACAGATAGACAGGCAGACAAACAGTTAGATTGACAGACTGACAGACAGACAGACACAGACAGATAGACAGGCAGACAGACAGACATTCAGATCAACAGACAGACAGACAGACATACAGATAGATCGACAGACAGACAGTTAGATTGACAGACAGACAGACAGACAGATAGACAGGCAGACAGACAGACAGGCACAGACAGACAGACATCAGATCGACCGACAGACAGACAGACAGATCAACAGACAGACAGTCAGATCGACAGACGAGCATTGTGGTGCTGAAGAGTGTGCGTACCTCTTTGGATGGGTTGGTTGGCCTGGAGACGATGGTTTTCCAGTAGGACCACATGAACATGATGAAGGACAGATGAAACACCACCAGGTAGATGACTACAAGAGAAACACACACACACACACACACACACATCACCTGCTGTACCAGACAGAGAGGCAGACAGAGAGATAGAGAGAGAATAAGAGACAGAGAGAGGGAGAGAGAGAGAGATGGAGAGAAGGGGGAGAGAGATGGAGAGAGATGGAGAGAAGGGGGAGAGAGAGAGATGGAGAGAGATGGAGAGAAGGGGGGAGAGAGAGATGGAGAGAAGGGGGGAGAGAGAGATGGAGAGAAGGGGGGAGAGAGAGAGATGAGAGAGAGATGGAGAGAAGGGGGGAGAGAGAGATGAGAGGGAGAGAGAGAGAATAAGAGACAGAGAGAGGGAGAGAAGGGGAGAGAGAGAGAGAGGGATAGGAAATAAAAAGAAAATGTGTACTTTCTGCACAAGTACACACAAAGGTTAGAGACACTAGCACTAATGTGTACGTATCCAAGAAGCGCTAATGTGTTCATATATGACTAGCGCTAACGTGTACGTATCCAGCACTAATGTGTACATATATTACTAGCACTAATGTGTACATATATGACTAGCGCTAATGTGTACATATATTACTAGCGCTAATGTGTACGTATCCAGCACTAATGTGTACATATATTACTAGCACTAATGTGTACATATATTACTAGCGCTAATGTGTACGTATCCAACACTAATGTGTACATATATTACTAGCGCTAATGTGTACATATATTACTAGCGCTAATGTGTACATATATTACTGCTAATGTGTACATATATTACTAGCGCTAATGTGTACGTATCCAACACTAATGTGTACATATATTACTAGCACTAATGTGACTAGCGCTAATGTGTACATATATTACTAGCGCTAATGTGTAAATATATTACTAGCGCTAATGTGTACATATATTACTAGCGCTAATGTGTAAATATATTATAGCGCTAATGTGTAAATATATTATAGCGCTAATGTGTACATATTCAAAGGAAGCACTAATGTGTAAAAACCCAGAACATTAAAAGGAATACCAGATTGAGATTTTTTAATGTGTTAACAACTGCGGACTTGTACAGAACGATCTGACTTGTACAGAACGCTACATCGGTTTCAGAGGGTGCAGTCCTTTCTTTCTCACCTTGTTCTTCTGGGTTGGGGATTGTATCTGTGAGGACAGCGAAGGAGAAGAAGAACAAGAAAAGGATGACCATTAACACTGCATTTACACTGGACCATTAACACTGCATTTACACTGGACCATTAACAACTGCATTTAGACTGGACCATTAACACTGCATTTACACTGGGCCATTAACAACTGCATTTACACTGGACCATTAACACTGCATGAACACTGGACCATTAACACTGCATTTACACTGGACCATTAACACTGCATTTACACTGGACCATTAACAACTGCATTTACACTGGGCCGTAAACAACTGCATTTACACTGGGCCATTAACACTGCATTTACACTAGACCATTAACACTGGACCATTAACACTGAATTTACACTGCATTTACACTGGACCATTAACACTGCATTTACACTGGGCCGTAAACAACTGCATTTACACTGGGCCATTAACACTGCATTTACACTGGACCATTAACACTGGACCATTAACACTGAATTTACACTGCATTTACACTGGACCATTAACACTGCATTTACACTGGGCCATTAACACTGCATTTACACTGGACTATTAACACTGTAACTGATGTAGGGGACTTTTTTCTCAGTTCAGCTCTTGGGTTTGGAGGGCTTTAGAATGAAGGGTGTCTTGTGGGCTGGATTTAAGGTGATTATCTTTAGCACTCAGCATGTACTGTAGAGATTCTATTCTCTCTCTCTCTCTCATTCTCTCTCTCTCTCTCTCTCACACACTCACAGACACACACAGAGTTTTTCTGTCCCCCAGCTCTGTTCCTTGTGATACCAGGTTATGACATCACCACATGCACACACTACTCTTTAACAATACATGAGCATGCATCATGAACACACACACACGCACACACTCACGCACACGCGGACCTCTACATGCATGCTTTCTTACATACGCATATTTCAACTCCAGCCACACACTTACTGTACACAATCACAAATTCTCTCTCACACACTCACGCACACACTCACGCACACTCGTACACACACACACACTCACACACACACACACACACACACACACACCTCTGTGGCTGCCGCTGGTGCTGCAGGCTGGCAGTGCCATGTGGGAGAGCCCATCTTAGGCAGCTTTGTTCGACCCGGGGAACCCCCTCACCCCCCCTCCCCCACCCATCTAATCAGATTCAATGATCTATGCTAGGCTGGAGCTAAAAGTGGTATCGCCAGACTCAGAGAACAGCTGGATGAACTGGAGAAAGGTACAAATCAATTCTATAACTCAAGGGGAGGTGGAAATGAGTAATTCCCCAAATGGTGGAATATCCCTTTAATTGTCTCTAGACTACTCTAGTGAGTAGTGGGACTTCAGGTTCTGTGTACTCCCAGACAGGGCTGTTCTAATGGACTTTGAGTTCTGTGTACTCCCAGACAGGGCTGTTCTAATGGACTTGGGGTCCTGTGTATTCCCAGACAGGGCTGTTCTCATGGACTTTGGGTTCTGTGCAACCCCACACCAGGGGCCCTGCTGCAGTATTTCAAGGCTTCAACACCTGCACTACTACACACACGCACGCACACACACACACACACACACCTGCCCTGCTACACACACGCACGCACACACACACACCTGCCCTGCTAAACACATGTACGCACACACACCTGCCCTGCTACATACATGTACACACACACACCTGCCCTGCTACACACATGTACGCACACACACCTGCCCTGCTACATACATGTACACACACACACCTGCCCTGCTACACACACACCTGCCCTGCTACACACACGCACGCACACACACACACACACACACACACACACACCTGCCCTGATACACACAGTATCCACAAACACACACCTGCCCTGCTACACACATGTACGCACACGCACACACAAATATCAGCCCTGATACACACACGCACACACACACAAACATCAGCCCTGATACACACACGCACGCACACACAAACATCAGCCCTGATACACACACACACGCACACACAAACATCAGCCCTGATACACACACACACACGCACACACAAACATCAGCCCTGATACACACACACACGCACACCTGCCCTGATACACACATGTACGCACACACACAAACATCCGCCCTGACACACACATGCACGCACACACAAACATCAGCCCTGATACACACACACACGCACACCTGCCCTGATACACACATGTACGCACACACACAAACATCCGCCCTGACACACACACGCACGCACACACACACACCTGCCCTGATACACACACGCAAGCACACACACACACCTGCCCTGATACAGCATCCCTGGACTGCTTTATGAGATCTCTGGCTTTGCTACAAATTTCCCGATTGGAACTAGAGCGTCCCCTGGGCTGTTGTATTGGACCTCAGGGCCTGCTGTTGCAGTAGTATGCTCAGACTGGGCTGTGGGCTGTTGTATTGGACCTCAGGGCCTGCTGTTGCAGTAGTATGCTCAGACTGGGCGGTTGTATTGGACCTCAGGGCCTGCTGTTGCAGTAGTATGCTCAGACTGGGCTGTGGGCTGTTGTATTGGACCTCAGGGCCTGCTGTTGCAGTAGTATGCTCAGACTGGGCTGTTGTATTGGACCTCAGGGCCTGCTGTTGCAGTAGTATGCTCAGACTGGGCTGTGGGCTGTTGTATTGGACCTCAGGGCCTGCTGTTGCAGTAGTATGCTCAGACTGGGCGGTTGTATTGGACCTCAGGGCCTGCTGTTGCAGTAGTATGCTCAGACTGGGCTGTGGGCTGTTGTATTGGACCTCAGGGCCTGCTGTTGCAGTAGTATGCTCAGACTGGGCTGTGGGCTGTTGTATTGGACCTCAGGGCCTGCTGTTGCAGTAGTATGCTCAGACTGGGCTGTGGGCTGTTGTATTTGACCTCAGCGCCTGCTGTTGCAGTAGTATGCTCAGACTGGGCTGTGGGCTGTTGTATTGGACCTCAGGGCCTGCTGTTGCAGTAGTATGCTCAGACTGGGCTGTGGGCTGTTGTATTTGACCTCAGCGCCTGCTGTTGCAGTAGTATGCTCAGACTGGGCTGTGGGCTGTTGTATTGGACCTCAGGGCCTGCTGTTGCAGTAGTATGCTCAGACTGGGCTGTTGAGGGCCTGTTGCTGCAGTATGCGCAGACAGATGCTGGGCTGTTGTATTGGATCTCAGGGCCTGTTGCTGCAGTATGCGCAGACAGACTGGCCTTGCTGCAGCGGAACAGACGCTGTGGGAGATTAACTGCCCCGGGGCTGCTGAGTAAACAGGGCAGGCGACTTAACGCCCACTAACACTGACCACTAACACTGACCACTAACACTGACCACCAACACTGACCACTAACACTGACCACTAACACTGACCTCAGGTCACAGACCCGTTCTTACAGCACTCACAGCGACACTCACAGTGACACAGAGTGGCACTTGGAGGCACTTGGGAGGGCCTTGAGAGGTGGCTAGCAAAGGCAAGAGTGGTCAGGAAGCATCAGGGTCCACTACAGCTTTGGCCCACTTCCTATCTGAAGTAGATCTGTTTGTCAGATGATCTGACAGACACCATCACAACAACTGTTTTAAATGTGGAGATAGACGATGATAGAGAGGTTGTGAGTACATGCCTCTTTGGCTATGAGCAGAGAATATGGATGGTGTAAGAACGCCACAGATGGATTTGATTGTGCAGGCTCCTCATATGAATTGCGACCTGACTGACAGAAAAATGGCTGAAGCATTTCCTGGACGCAAAGTTCAATTTGAATTGACATTCAGTGACCAGGAAACAAGACCGCTGTAAACGTGATGAAATTTGCCTCAAGGACGTGACGGTGTTGGGAAACTACTGTAGCTGGCGCGTGTTGTTCCTGTTCGCAATCGATCATATGGATAGTTGAGTAACTCTCTCGCATACTCTTCCTGACATTGGCAGTAGCCTATTTGGGTGTGGGTGAAGCCGTCAGTAGGTTATGTCTAAAGTTACTCCAACATACGGTAACTTGTTGGGCTGGTTTGGTGTGACCCGTTAGTTCTGACTTGCTGATAACCGCATATGTAGCAGCACTCGTACAGTACAGTAGCCAAGCGAAAAATGATGTAGGTTAATTTAACAAAGAAAAAAACATGGTCGGGTGGTTATTATGTTTGCTAATCTGCCACAAGTGAATGAATCAGTGTTGACCGATTCCCAGTGCATGTTTTGACAACGCCATAACAAACTTCACCGGCTGCCATGACTGGGAGGTCGACATTCATTCATTCCTCCCATGATGTGCCGACATTCCATCCCTGAAGTTCGGCTACTTCTCCGGCCACCGCCAGAAAAACAATGTAGCAGCCCAAGTTCCAGACAGCGCTTTCCGTGTAACAATATTACATATGCTCACGAATACCACGAATACATAATGTATGATTACATGACCACATTACATTCTGAAAACTAGTAAATGAGACGGTCTGTGGCAGAGGCTTTTCGGCAAATAATCGTACCAGTCAGTTACAGTCACCTCATTCACTTTCCGCTGTCCATTCAAACTAACGGATAACTTTTTAGCAACACACACAACCCCCAAATCTAGTTGGCATTAATGACACACATGAACTTACATATGCAGAGTTCCATGACATAAGCATAATACGACCAGCAGACGACCAGGTTTATGAAAATAACAGGTATCCAGGATAAACCCCGTTGACAGCATCTTAGTACGTGCGAGGGCGCCATCTTTAATCCGCCTGCAGAAAAGAAGGTCTGTGTGACGTCAGGTCCTCTGCTAAGTTGGAGGGGGTTGCACAAAGAGGGGTTTGACCATGGGATGAAATCACCGCACATCTGTAGCCTACTGTACGGCCGTTTCATCGATGCCGAAACGGCCCACACAGATTCGGATGTTTTATTTGCAGTAGCCTCATGTTTTATGGTGGCTCTGTTCGTGTCTTTTCGGGAATGATAGGTGTTCTGAGATCAGCCGTTTTCAGTGATGATGTTTTTGCATCAGGGCTGATCGAATTAGAAGTAGCAGCAGTTTTATTGTTGGTTTATATTTTCTCAAAATATCAAACAAACAGACGTCAAGTGGCTTATGGATGTGACCTTCTTCAAAAAGACCAGATCAGTAACATAGCCCTACTAGACCACATCACTAACATATCCCTTTAAAAAATATCTATAGTCCATTCTACCCAATCTATAGTCCATTCTAACCAATCAACGTGTGCCAGACAGTGGCTCAGTTGAAGTTGAGTTATGCTGTTTACTTTGTGTCTGTCTGGCACCATGGGGCAGAGAGTCAGGCTCCCACATCAGGCGGATCAGTGAGCACCAGAGTGCGTGTGATGCTGCCAGAACAGAAGTCTGCGGTGAGTGTCTGACCATCAATCTGCTACGCCCCCACCCCGTACGAGTCTTCGAGGGAGAGGGATTAATTCTCCGAGAGACCGGCTGTGTACCCTCCTGTCTGTCAAGTTCAAGTGGTTGCAAAGAACAATGCTAAATATATAGCCTACCGCTTTTAGAGAACAATGCTAAATATATAGCCTACCGCTTTTAGAGAACAATGCTAAATACTGCTTTTAGAGTGGTACACTGTAGAGAACAATGCTACATATATACTGCTTTTAGAGAACAGTGGTAAACATATATACTGCTTTTAGAGAACAGTGGTAAACATATATAGGGCCTACTGCTTTTAGAGAACAGTGGTAAACATATACTGCTTTTAGAGAACAGTGATAAACATATATAGGGCCTACTGCTTTTAGAGAACAGTGGTAAACATATACTGCTTTTAGAGAACAGTGATAAACATATATAGGGCCTACTGCTTTTAGAGAACAGTGGTAAACATATACTGCTTTTAGAGAACAGTGGTAAACATATCTACTGCTTTTAGAGTGGTGTACTGTCATAAAAACAGGATTTAGTTTAACAGTAACTGGCTCATGGGTTTTAGATTTTTACTGTAAATGTATTTGCGTGTTCATCGGTGGAACCCTTAAGGGCAAACCGAACTCTGCTCAACAACTCCGTCTTTTGCGTGTGATAACGAGCGCGTTTCATTTTCATTTGGGAGTCTTGGGACCAAAACGACAGCAATCGGTGCAGTTTTGAGAAAAGACATTTACAACTGAATAACATATAGCATAGCCTTTACAGTATCAAACTTTTAAAGAACCAAGGACCACTTAACCAATAAAAAAGAAACTCACGGGCCACCTAGCTAAAAAAAAGATTAGAAATCAACAGCATATTACCAGTGGTTTTCAACCTTTTTTCAGTGATGTACCACCTGTGAAATATTTTTCAGCCAAGTACCCCCTAACCAGCGCAAAGCATTTTTAGTTGAGAAAAAAAGACTTAAAACAGAGCACTGTGCCATCAGTGTCTAATTTATTAAACTTTGGAACCAATAAACACATACACATACAACTTATATTTTCCTGAAATATTTATTAAATAATTGTTTTTTTTAAGTATTTTTGCATGGATTCTGCTTTTTAAATAGATGTATATTTTAACCCTTAGTTTTTTTAGGGCATTTTCACTACCTTTATTCATAAGGATTTATTCTGGTCATTGTTAGTGCCACACACACATATTATATATTGTTTTTTTCCGGCAGAGTCTAGGCTATACAGATCTGCCATCATTTCATGTATTAGTACTAGCATTTTATTTAGATTTTTAAAGAATTAAAATATAAAAAGCGTATTATAAAAAATCTTATATTTTGACATGTATCTCACCACAGCAAGCTCATAGCTCTACATGCATTTCATGTGTGTGTAGGGCAGACTGTCCTGAATCTGGCAATCATTGCCACGGTGGAGGGATTCTCTGGGGCTGAGCAATTTACAGACATATGTGGTGTGTGCCTTACAGAAATAAATGCCATTTTTTTTATTTAGTGATTAAAAATGACATTTCTGCGCTCCATATCTGGAACACGAACTGATCTGACCTGACTTGACCCGAGTTTACGTGTGTGTGCCTGTCTGCACTCATGATTCTCTACAACTTTTTACAGCGTTGCCATGAACAAAGTAAAGGCAAAAAAGGTGTTTCTTTGTCGAACAAATTGGGATGCAATGTGAGCCTTGAATTGAATGCCATGCAGGAATTTGCTAGGATCTCAAAACCGGATTATGAACATTCTTTGCCATAGAGAAACTAAACACACAATAGCGTTGGATTATAAACATGCTTTGCCACAAAAACAGACAAAAACGTGAGGTAAGTCTAGCTAAATGAAGTTATTACTTTGCTGTCACTTCGTCTGTTTTATAACCCAGAAGGATGTCCTTGGTATCAAATGATAGCTCTGTGTCTCCTCTTTCATCTGATATGCTTGCCATATCTATGCGTTCACGGGTTCGCGACTAATTCAAACGAGAGTAGGGTGCGCAGGTGAACGCAGAGAATGTAAATATGATGCAATTTGATTTAATTTCATGTTTTTTTTTTTCATCTTCATACTTTAACGTACAGACAAGTGCGTGGTCTCGTTGGAAAGCCCCACTTCTGCTCTGTCACACAATAAAGGCTTATCGCTGCTATGAACAGTTGCGGAGCAATGTAACAGAGAAGAAAGGGTGTGTTTTTTGACGCACTTTGCGTAATCGGCTTCTAAGGGTAAACGTACCCCCTGGAGTGCCTTCACGTACCCCCAGGGGTACGCGTACCCCCATTTGAGAACCACTGGCCTACACAATAGGCCGGTAACACTTTACGGTAAGGGTACATGAACTATCATGAATTCATGCATGAATTAATTCACGAGTTATGCATTACTTCATTCCTTTATATCTTATGAATAATAAGGAATTTACTTGAGTTCATAGTCTATCATTAATGACCTCATGCATGAACAACATATGAAACATCATTATGATTTATGATTTATTAAGCATGATCATCATGATTACATGAATGTAAGGTTAATAGCTCATGAGTTCATCATGTCTGTGGCCCCTCAACTAAAGTGTTAACAATGGCATGTGTTTAGAGAACTGCACAAGTTGTGTTCAAATCAGAATTTGAGTAGTGATGACCACATTTTTGGCAGAAAAAAGAAATCATCATGATCATTCTGTGTTGTTCAGGCAGCATCACACCCTGCCTGGTGGCCATATGATTTGTGGTTTGAGTGGCGCTCTCCTGCCAGTCTACTGTCGTCGCCAGGGCGACCTTTAATTCTCCCGCTTTGATCCTCTTTCATCTCTCTCTTTCTCTCTCTCTGAGGTTCTCTCTCCCACCAACCCCCTCACACACACACATATATATAAATCCACACTCTTTCTCTCTCTCTCTCTCTCTCTCTCTCTCTCTCTCTGAGGTTCTCTCTCCCACCAACCCCCTCACACACACACATATATATAAATCCACACTCTTTCTCTCTCTCTTTCACACACACACACACACACACACACAAATTCACGCACAAATACACACACAAATACACACACACACACAGAACACAAATACACATACACTCTCTCTCTCTCTCTCTCTCTCTCTCTCTCTCTCTCTCACACACACACACACACACAAATACCCCCCCCCCCCCACACACACACACACACACACACATTCTCCCTCAGTTAGTCACCCCCTACATACAGTAACTGTGTTTATTTCCTCCTTATCACCAGAGTGTCCAGCAGATGGCGCTCACACTGCGCTGGCTGCTCAGTGGTCAGTGCCCAGCACAGCTCCTGCCTGTGGGCGGGAGAGAGGGACGCTATGGAGTACGAGAGGATTAGAGGGTGTGAACTGGGCCAAGGATGACCACAACACACTAAGTCTTTCTGTCTGTCTGTCTGTAGGTCTGTCAGTAGATCTGTCTGTATGTCTGTCTGTCTGTCTGTAGGTCTGTCTGTCTGTCTGTCTGTCTGTCTGTAGGTCTGTAGGTCTGTCTGTCTGTCAGTCTGTCATGCCACACACATGCTCCTCTCCCTGCCTGTCCTACTATAAGGTGGAGCACCACTAACTACACCATTGGCTTACCACTAATCAATACTCTTTACAAATTTACCTTCTAAACAGATACACATGATTTACCTTGTGCTTTTATGTACATACTATATGCACTAATGTTTATGCAGAAATCTATGAACTGAACTGCATCACTCTATCTTGACTGGGAGTAAAAACAGGATTAACGTGACACATTAAAACATGACAGTCAGCTCTCCTGGCTGTGTGGGAACAGGCGGGGGGGTTGTTCTTGAGCTCTGTGAGCTACTGTTCTCTCTGGGCCCTTAACGTGCTGTTCCACTAGGGGCCACTAGGGGGTGCTGTTCTCTCTGGGCCCTTAAGCTGTTGGTCCACTAGGCGGCACTGTTCTCTCTGGGCCCTTAAAGGAAAATTCTGGCACTTTTTAACCTCAAAATCGTTCTCCTTAGGGTCACCCCGTGTTGGAGGAAGCAAAAAACCCGACAAAAATTGACTCGACCAAACCGGAGATCTGCACTGGCTGCCAGTGCTTGGAAATGAGCTATAACGCTAATGTTGGGGGCATGCTATTTACTAATTAGCTATAACGCTTGGGGACATGCTATTTAATGAGCTATAATGCTAATCTTGGGGGCATGCTATTTAATTAGCTATAACGCTAACCTTGGGGGCATGCTATTTACATGTAACCGCATTTGGGGCCTCTAAACACACTCAGAAAACCATTCCAAGACATATGGAACACAAGCTGGTTCCTTACGAGACACCAGCATGCTCGTTTAACTCAAATAGTGTGGAGAAACATTATAAACGTTGTGTTTTTGCGTGGGTCACTCACCTCAGGCTACCCTGTTGACATATTCAGCCCAGAACTAATGACGTTCTGCAGTCGTAATGGAACCAACTTTTATCTCGTAAATTACCCCACTAACTAGATGTACCGCAGAGCGATAGAAAATATGACCGCCGCCCAGTCCAGCACATTTTTTCCACAAAAAGAAATCACGCTGAAAGGCCTATATGATTCTAACTGTCTCACTAAATTGCATTATCCACTCTCATTTCTCACTGGTATCTGCTAGACAACAAGTACCAAAACATGATTAGTTCATAGATTTCACATGTAAAATTAATTTTATACAACCCCACCTCCATCTTGCCTGTTCATAATTCTGAGAAATTCTTGATTGTTTGTGTTATGTTTATGTTATGTGTGTGTGTGTGTGTGTGTGTGTGTGTGTGTGTGTGTGTGTGTGTGTGTGCGTACTTGTGTGTGTGCCTGCGTATGTGCCTGTGCATGCAAGCGTACATATGTCTACTGTGTGAGTATGTGTCATACGTATGATTACTGTGAATGTATGTGTGTGTGTGTGTGTATCTGTTTGTGCACATGTGTGCACATGAAATGGGTTAACATGACCCCTGGAGGCAAACATACGGAAAAAATGGTCATCCTAGGCCCTACAGTTCTCAAGATATTCACAGAGAACTGTGTCTGCCCTACCCTCCTTTTGGGGGGTCCAGTCCAGCGGCGGGGCTACAGATCAAAAACGAAAAATGACGGTTCCATGCTATCCATGTGGGGGTACATGCCCACCAAGTTTTGTGTACCCCGGTCTTTCAGTGTCCCGGGAATCCTTGTTGGTGTACGTCACTAAATTTACACATTATTTTATTGTAAGGCCCCCCATGAAAGAAAGTACACAAAACTTGGCATGCATTCGGAGGGTGTCATAATGATCCTAAACTTTTAATTTCGTGCAGTTTTGACCTTGTCAGCCAGAGATATTGTGATGAAAACACCTTTTTGCTTTTTAATTTTTAACTAGGTGGCGCTATACATGAAATAAGTGGTAATGGGATGGGTTGACATGCCCCCTTAAGACCAACATACATAAAAAAGGTGGACCTCCTAGGCCCTACGGTTCTCAAGATATTTACAGAAAACTGTCTCCGGCCACCTACAGGCCAGTTGGTGTATAGTAACATAAATTAATTTATTTTGTGACCCCCATGAACGGAATTCCACAAAACTTGGCGTGCATACAGAGGGTGTCATAATGATCCTACACTTCCCATTTCGTGCAGTTTTGACTATGTTAGGTCACAGATACCTTCAATTACAACACCTCATTTTTACTTTTTTGTGTTTAACTAGGTGGCGCTATACATGAAATGAGTGGTTATGGAATGGGTTAACATGGCCCCTTGAGATCAACATACAAAAAAAATGGTCCTCCTAAACCCTACGGTTTTCGAGATATTCACAGAAAACTGTGTCTGCCCTACCCTCCTTTCGGGGGGTCCAGTCCAGCGGGGGGGCTACAGATCAAAACGAAAAACAATGGTTCCATGCTATCCATGTAGGGTTACATGCCCACCAAGTTTCGTGTACCCCGGTCTTTCAGTGTCCCGGGAATCATTGACGGAAATTTGGGCATGCGAAAAAGAAAAAAAAAGAAAAAAAAAAATCTGACTAAACCTATATGACCGCCGCTTCGCTGCGCGGCGGTCATAATAATGCCCTGAATGGTACGAAACTTCTACAGTAGTACAACTATGACCTCTAGTCCAATAACGAGGCATTAGAAAGTTTGTAAGTGCACCAGGAGCTTTAAGGAGTTTGTTTAAATAATTGCCTGATTATCTGCTACTATACCGCTGCGTCGACGTTTCTTCCGTGATTTGGGAAAAGCCCGTAAAAGTCCTGGCAGGAAGCGATTACATCAACCTTTTTTGGTAGGTTTTTAATATTTCTTTTCCGAAGTGTTTACAACTTAGTGTTAACTAATAATTGTTGCAAACTGGACTACGAACAAAATATTAGTGCATTCCTTGATCTACATCCTTATGCATGCTTCCTGCCAGGACTTTGGTGAATCGTAACCAAATCGAATTGTGAGGGCAGTGCCAATGCACACCCCTATTGTGTTATATTGTGTTGTGTTGTGTTGTGTGTGAGTTGTGTTGTGTTGTGTTGTGTTGAGTGTGTTTTGTTGTGCTGAGTGTGTGTAGTGCTGTGCTGGGTGTGTGTTGTGTTGGGTTGAGTGTGTGTTGTGTTGTGCTGGGTGTGTGTTGTGTTTTATTGTGGTGAGTGTGTGTACTGTAGTGCTATGCTGGGTGTGTGTTGTGTTGTGCTGTGTTGTGTTGTGTTGTGTTGTGTTGTGTTGAGTGTGTGTAGTGCTGTGCTGGTTGTGTGTAGTGTTGTGTTGTGTGTGTGTTGTGTTGTGTTGAGTGTGTGTAGTGCTGTGCTGGTTGTGTGTAGTGTTGTGTTGTGTTGTGTGTGTGTTGTGTTGAGTGTGTGTAGTGATGTGCTGGGTGTGTGTAGTGTTGTGTTGTGTTGTGTGTGTGTTGTGTTGTGTTGAGTGTGTGTAGTGCTGTGCTGGGTGTGTGTTGTGTTGTGTAGTGCTGTGCTGGGTGTGTGTTGTGTTGTGTAGTGCTGTTCTGGGTGTGTGTAGTGTAGTGTAGTGTAGTGTTGTGTGTAGTGTAGTGTAGTGTTGTGTGTGTGTAGTGTAGTGTTGTGTTGTGTGTGTGTGTAGTGTAGTGCTGTGCTGGGTGTGTGTAGTGTAGTGTTGTGTTGTGTGTGTGTGGTGTAGTGTAGTGTTGTGTGTGTGTGTTGAGTGCTGCTGGAGAGGACCGAGAGAGCAGGAACAACAAAAGGTTGGTCTGTTCCTGCCGGTCCCCCTCTCACATGAATTCTGGGAGATCTTGAGATCTTGTGCCGCCTGAGGACCCAAAGGACAGAAGAGAAGAGAGTTCAAATGAGAAGCAGATTAAGATCTCTCTCTCTCTCTCTCTCTCTCTCTCTATCTCTCTCTCTCTCTCTCTCTATCTCTCTCTCTATCTCTCTCTCTCTCTCTCTCTATCTCTCTCTCTCTATCTCTCTCTCTCTCTCTATCTCTCTCTCTTGCGCTCTCTCTCTCTCTCTCTCTCTCTCTCTCTCTCTCGTGCTCTCGCGCTCTCTTTCTTTTTCTTACTCTATCAATCTTTCTCTCTCTCTATACTCCCAAAGTTCCAGTCCTGATTTATTCTAACCATGTCACATCAACACCAACACACTTATGGGAGACAATCCAGGAGTGATTTAATGTTTCCTGATTGAAGCATAAGTCATTATGCCTACAATAAATAATAATTCAGTTAAATCTGATGTGCCATTACAGTAATACAGGTGCAATACATCCTTACTGTGAATATATCTAAGACGGCGTTGTGTGCGTTGCTTGGATTAGATTGTAAACAGTGTGGAACACCTGAGTGTGACCAGGTGAAGTCTATATGAATAATACCGTCTATGCACTCAGGTGTTTAGGAGAATACATGTGCAGGGTCTGCAGAGAGAGAGAGAGAGAGAGAGAGAGAGAGAGAGAGGGAGAGAGAGAGAGAGAGAGAGAGAGAGAGAGAGAGAGAGAGAGCTCTGGTGACGGGCACCTGAGCTTAGTCCCGTGTGTTCACGTTGAGCTATTTTAATCCCGTGTGTTCACGTTGAGCTATTTTAATCCCGTGTGTTCACGTTGAGCTATTCTAGAATCACTTCCGTCTGCAGAGAACAGTGATCCTCTGGGGATGTGCTGAAGTGTTTGATTACAGGGAGATTACACAAACTACCTTAAATAGCCACTTCAGGAATGACAAGATGTGGAGCAGGAAAAACACATAAACTATCACATTGTAATACATTGTTAAAGTGTGCTTTACATACATAATCAGATATCCATACGCTATCCATGGCACATATATTACTGAAGAACAGGCCCAGGGGTAGACTAAAAGTTTTTTTTAAATTTGTTTAATGTATATCTAAATTGTGGTTACACACAGAAGAAATCACAAGTATAAAGTCTCATGGTCAATCAGGAGCTTGGACACGTGTTTGTTTTCCGACTGTGACTCCAACCGCCACCAACACCATATGAATCCAACACTGTCACTGTGACTCCACCAACACCATATGAATCCAACACTGTCACTGTGACTCCACCAGCACCAACACCATATGAATCCAACACTGTCACTGTGACTCCACCAACACCAACACCATATGAATCCAACACCATATGAATCCAACACTCTAATATCACTGTGACTCCACCAACACCATATGAATCCAACACTGTCACTGTGACTCCACCAACACCATATGAATCCAACACTGTCACTGTGACTCCACCAACACCATATGAATCCAACACTGTCATATTACTGTGACTCCACCAACACCATATAAATCCAACACTGTAATATTACTGTGACTCCACCAATACTATATGAATCCAACACTCTAATATCACTGTGACTCCACCAACACCAACACCATATGAATCCAACATCAACACCATATAAATCCAACACTGTCACTGTGACTCCACCAACACCAACACCATATGAATCCAACACCAACACCATATGAATCCAACACTGTCACTGTGACTCCACCAACACCATATGAATCCAACACTGTCATATTACTGTGACTCCACCAACACCATATGAATCCAACACTGTCACTGTGACTCCACCAACACTAACACCATATGAATCCAACACTGTAATATTACTGAGCCTGCCTGAACAGGACGTGTGTGTGTGTGTGTGTGTGTGTGTGTGTGTGTGTGTGTGCACATGTGTGGGCATTAGGAGTCCTGAGGTTTGTGTGTGTGTGTGTGTGTGTGTGTGTGTGTGTGTATGTGTGTATGTTGGCATTAGGAGTCCTGAGGTTTTTGTGTGTGTGTGTGTATATGTGTGTGTCTGTGTGTGTGTGTATGAGTGTGTGTGTGTGTGTGTGTGTGTATGTGTGTGTGTGTGTGTGTGTGTGTGCACATGTGGACTCTAATATCACCTGTCTCCTGTTCCAGAGTAGTACCTCTCATGGAGAACATGTCTCCTGTTCCAAAGGATTACCTCTAATGGAGAACTTGTCTCCTGTTCAAAAGGAGTACTTCTCATGGAGAACCTGTCTCCTGTTCCAAAGTAGTACCTTCATGTAGAACATGTCTTGTGTTCCACAGTCCATAGCAAACTGCTCCTGGAGGGCGTGTCTCCTGTCATTAGTGGTGGGGACGTGTCTGCATCACCGCATGTAATTACCCTGGTAGCTCCTCCCACGCTGCATCACCGCATGTAATTACCCTGGTGGCTCCTCCCACGCTGCTTTGCTCTATGGGAGACAGAGGGGGCGCTGACCCGGAATTACCTCCTTCTCCTGCGGCATCACACGTTATTCTGCCTAGAACATAGAACACACGTTCTGCATAGAACATAGAACACACATTCTGCATAGAACATAGAACACACATTCTGCATAGAACTACATGATATTACACTTTTATACTGTAACTGCCAGATTGAACCAATACGATGCCAGAGTGAGCTGCTGAGTGACTGTAGTCCTGTAGTGTTACATTACGCAACGCTGATTACGCAACGCTAAGTGACTGTAGTCCTGTAGTGTTACATTACGCAACACTGTGAGTGACTGTAGTGTTACATTACGCAACACAGATTACGCAACACTGTGAGTGACTGTAGTCCTGTAGTGTTACATTACGCAACACTGATTACGCAATACTGTGAGTGACTGTAGTGTTACATTACGCAACACTGATTACGCAACACTGTGAGTGACTGTAGTGTTACATTACACAACACTGATTACGCAACACTGTGGGTGACTGTAGTCATGTAGTGTTACATTACGCAACACTGTGAGTGACTGTAGTGTTACATTAAGCAACACTGTGAGTGACTGTAGTCCTGTAGTGTTACATTACGCAACACTGATTACGCAATACTGTGAGTGACTGTAGTGTTACATTATGCAACACTGATTACGCAACACTGTGGGTGACTGTAGTCATGTAGTGTTACATTACGCAACACTGTGAGTGACTGTAGTGTTACATTAAGCAACACTGTGAGTGACTGTAGTCCTGTAGTGTTACATTACGCAACACTGTGAGTGACTGTAGTGTTACATTACGCAACATTGTGAGTGACTGTAGTGTTACATTACGCAACACTGATTACACAACACTGTGAGTGACTGTAGTGTTACATTACGCAACATTGTGAGTGACTGTAGTGTTACATTACGCAACACTGATTACGCAACACTGTGGGTGACTGTAGTCATGTAGTGTTACATTACGCAACACTGTGAGTGACTGTAGTGTTACATTACACAACACTGTGAGTGACTGTAGTCCTGTAGTGTTACATTACTTAACACTGATTACGCAATACTGTTAGTGACTGTAGTCCTGTAGTGTTACATTACGCAACACTGATTACACAACACTGTGAGTGACTGTAGTCCTGTAGTGTTACATTACGCAACACTGATTACACAACACTGTGAGTGACTGTAGTCCTGTAGTGTTACATTACGCAACACTGTGAGTGATTGTAGTCCTGTAGTGTTACATTACGCAACACTGTGAGTGACTGTAGTGTTACATTATGCAACACTGATTACGCAATACTGTGAGTGACTGTAGTGTTACATTACGCAACACTGTGAGTGACTGTAGTCCTGTAGTGTTACATTACGCAACACTGTGAGTGACTGTAGTGTTACATTACGTAACACTGTGAGTGACTGTAGTGTTACATTACGTAACACTGTGAGTGACTGTACTGTAGTCCTGTAGTGTTACATTACGCAACACTGTGAGTGACTGTAGTCCTGTAGTGTCACATTGTAGTGTTACATTACGCAACACTGATTACGCAACACTGTGAGTGACTGTAGTGTTACATTACGCAACACTGTCACACCTCCACATGTTATGCTGTCATCCTGACATTCCTTCATGACATCATAGTTACGACTAGTGCATATCTGTGGCAGATAAGGGCCTCATCCTCAGATGCAGATGTACAGTTGAGTATAATTACCTAGGATGCACCACTGTGGCCTCATCCTCTGCAGATGGACAGTTGAGTATAATTACCCAGAATGCACCACTGTGGCCTCATCCTCTGTAGATGGACAGTTGAGTATAATTACCCAGAGCGCACCACTGTGTTGTCTGTGCTCCCCCATTGTCTCTGCGCCATGTTGCTGTTTCCTGCCCTACATGACACAGATAGCATGTATTTTTATAGTATAATGCGGCGCTAACGAGCATATTTATAGCATAATGCGGATAATGCGGCGCTAACGAGCGTTAGCATCTTCCACTCCATTTCCCCAGCTGAAGCAGACGGACAGACGCGGGGTTGCCCTGGGTAACTCCGCTAGGCCCCTCCCTCTGCCACAGGAACACATGGGAAGGCCCGCGCCGCACGGCATGATGGGAAGGGGGAGCCAGGAGTCTGCCGCGAGTCTGGCTCATCTGGCCTACATCCACCCACTGACCTGGATGTGCGTGTGTGCGTGCGTGCGTGCGTATGTGAGTCAGACAAAGATCCCCCCCTTGGGGTGAGCATATGCGTGTGTGTGAGTGTGTGTGTGAGTGTACATATGTGTCAGCGTTCACACCTGAGTGTGCATGTTTGTCCATGTGTGTGTCCGTGTGTGTGTGTGTGCGTGTGTGTGTGTACGTTTATATGTGTGTGTACATGCATACAGTAAATTAGTAGCATGTGTGTACATTCTCATTTGTGTGTGTGTGTGTGTGTGTGTGTGTGTGTGTGTGTATATATGTGTGTGTGTGTGTGTGTGTATATATGTGTGTATGTGTGTGTGTGTGTGTGTGTGTGGGGGGGGGGGGGGGGGTCAAAAGGAAAGCGAACTCCTCACTGAAAACAAGTGAAGAGCAACTGTAGTTAGTGTCTTGTCATAATTTCATTTGGGCTAATAGGATTTGGGAACAGAGTAAGTCTGTGTTGGGATTAGGCCCAGAGTGCTGCGGCACAGATGCCTTCTCATATGAAATACACTTGGACAGCTGGACAACCTTGTGTGTGTGTGTGTGTGTTTGTGTGTGTGTGTGGGTCTGTGTGTCTGTTTATCAGGCCTTCTGACCTGAGTCATGTCCACAGCTACTACAGAGGTTCAGCAGTGCACAGCAGGGTGTAGGCATTACAGGTACTGAGGTATATGCATTTGAGTTTATACATTTATACTGTACATACATGTGTGTGTGTGTGTGTGTGTGTGTGTGTGTGTGTGTGTTTATGCATTTATACTGTACATACGTGTGTGTGTGTGTGTGTTTGTGTGTGTGTGTGTGTTTATGCTTTTATACTGTATACATATGTGTGTGTGTTTATGCATTTATACTGTACGTGTGTGTGTGTGTGTGTTTGTGTGTGTGTCCTCCTCTGCCGGGTCCTAAAGAAAGTGGCACTTGAGGCCTGAATGCAGACATTGTTTAGTGTTAATGAGGTGGA
>NC_055961.1:1844471-1849471 GCF_018492685.1 Alosa sapidissima
CCCCTGGCTCTGCTTCGCTGCTGACGAAAGCTGCTTAGACCCTCAGTTGCCATGGTGACCAGCGCGAGCAGCCACAGAGAAAAGAGGCAGGAGAGGGCGGAGACAACGAGGGAGGAACAGAGAGAGAGAGAGAGAGGGGAGGGAGGGAGGGAGAGAGAGAGAGAGAGAGAGAGAGAGAGAGAGAGAGGGAGGGAGAGGGAGAGTGCGTGTGCTGGGGAGACAGAGAGGGAGGTAATGAGAGCTCGGAGAGACACATTCATACGCCATTCTGCAGCGGAGAAGAAAAGAAAGGAGCGCACAGGAGAAAACGGAGAGAGAGAGAGAGAGAGAAAGAGAGAGAGGGAGAGAGAGAGCACGGTAAGAGAATAAAGCTTCTTGCATGGACGTGAGGGAAAGAGGGGGGGAACGAGAGCCACAGAGACTGATTGACTGGGTGCCTGTGAATAGAGGGTAGCGACAGAGCCAGAGAGAGAGAGAGAGAGAGGGAGGGAGAGAGGGAGGAGAGAAGAGAGGAGCCGTTTGCACAACATGGATGCCCAGTCGGAGAGCGGCGAGACAGCACTGAGCGACCCTCAAGCTCCGGGAAAAATCCGAAAGGCCTTCAAGCTGTTCGGCAAAGGCAAGCCAGGCAGCGGAGTGGCCAGCATCTTCGGCCGGCGCGGCAAAGGGGAGGGGTCTCCCAAGTCACCGCCGCCACGCAGCAAGACCTTGGACGGGCTGTCGGAAAACACCACGGCAACGCAGGACGCTACCGAGGCGGCCACCATGTCGGAGCCCACCGCGTCCTCTCCACAGCATCCCCAGCAGGAGGGGGGCGGCGCAGACGAGCCGGCCCAGAACGAGCAGCCGTCGGCGGGGGAGCCCCCCACCGGACGCGGCCTCCTCCCCCACGCGGCCCTCCATCTCGTCCATCAGCTCGGCCAAGTCTCTGGGCTTCCTGTCGCTGCTGCGGCGCGGGCGGCGCGGGGGGGGGGACGAGCGGCAGGTGTGCACGGAGGCTCATCGCGGCGGCCGGCAGCGGAAGGGCCTGCGCAGCCTGTTCGGCAGCATGCGCTGGCGTCGGCACGGCGACGAGGAGGACTCGGCCGATGGGGCCGGACCGCCCCTGACCGCGTCGCGTTCCAACAGCGTGGAGATCATCAAGGAGCACCTGACGCTGACCCCGCGCCCCGCGCCAAGGGCCGAGGGCGAGCGCGACTTGGACGAGTCCACAGCGGCAACATCACTGCCCAACACCCCCAAACCCGGCGCAGAGAACGCCGCGCTGACCCAGCTGAACCCCAACGCGTCGGCGGCCGAGCCCACCTCGGACCGGCTCAGCACGCTGCTGCTCGGCGACATCTCGTCCATCCTGAGCTTCGACTCGCTGACCGGCTGCGGGGACATCGTGGCGGACGTGGAGGCCGAGTGGGCGAAGGCCAGCAGCCGCGTCGGAGCCTCCGCCCCCAAGGAGCACGCCGACGACTCGGACAGCGTTGACAAGAGCCTGTCGTCTTCGGCAACGCCGTCAGGCAAACTCTCCCCCGCCCCTGCCCTCACCACCCCGACCCCTCTGACCCCTAAGCCCATCACTGCCCCCACCACCCCGACCCCTCTGACCCCTAAGCCCATCACTGCCCCCACCATCACGACACTTCCACTCAGCACCCCAGCAGCCAAACCAGCCTCTGCCCTGCCCACGACATCACATCCTCCTATTACATCACATCCACCCGCTAAGGACGCTAAAGCTGCTCCACCTGCACCTCCTCCGCGGGCTCCTGCCCCAGCTCCTTCTACTGCCCCCACCCCTGCCCCCGCTCCTGCCCCAGCTCCTTCTACTGCCCCCACACCTGCCCCATCTCCTTCTCCCCTCTCTGCTTCTCCCCCCATCTCTAAGCCTGCCCCCGCTCCTGCCCCCGCTCCTGCCCCCGCTCCTGCCCCCGCTCCTGCCCCCGCTCCTGCCCCCCGCTCCTGCTCCCTCTACTGCCCCAGCCACCACCCTCCAGACGGTGCCCGCTGCACCCATACCATCTGCCCCTGCCGCCTCCACCTGCCCCAAGGCTGCCCCCGTTGCTGCGCCCGCTGCCTCCAAGTTCCCCAGCGGTCAGATGAGCAAACAGGCCACGGTGTCCGGGAAGCCTCCTCCGAAGATCGTCACCACCTTCGGCCTGTCCTGCCACCGCGTGCGGACGTCCCCGCCGACCAAACCTGCTTCGGCTCCTGACGCCAAACCCCCGACTCCCACGAGCAAATCTGCCCCCATCTCCACCCTCTCCGACTTTGCCCCGGCGGCGGCTGCCGTGGCGACCGTCACAGAAACGGCTCGGAGCGCCAAAGCCCCGGTCATCGTTCCAGCCCCCGCCTTCTTCATTCATGCCCCATCTGCCCCAGCTGCTTACAAACCTCCCCCCTCGTACGCCGCCCTAGTGTCCACCCCCCCGCCCGCCTCTGCTGCCGTAGTGTCCACCCCCCCACGGCCGGTCTCTGCTGCCCCAAAACCTCCCCCATTTCCGGAACCTTCCGCCGCTGTGGCCCCTGCATCAGCCGCTCCCTCGGCCAGACCTCCGGCGCTGGCCTCTCCTGCGTCTCCTGCGTCCCCTCTGCCTCCGCTCTCCCCTCCGACCGGCTCTCCCCCGGAGGAGAGGGCACGAGTGGACGGTGGCGAGGACCTGGCCAGCCGCGAGGCCCTGGAGGCGCCGAGCCAGCGAGCCGTCGCTCCTGCCCGCCGAGAGGAGCCTGCGCTGGGCCTGCCGGAGCCACAGCCTGCCCCTGCCGGTGCCCTGGGGGTCAAGCGCAGCCCGCTGGTGAAAGCGGCCGCCCTGAGCAAGATCCCCGTGAGTGGAGGTGGGCGTCCGCCGGCCGCAGCATCGGTCAGGCCTCAGGCAGGACTCATCACGCGGGAGACGCACTCTAACGGGGACGCGGCCGCCGCTGCCTCCAGCATGTCCCGGGGGCCGCTCACCCCGTGCGGGTCGGAGGAGGACGTGCTGCCCCCTCTCTCTCGGGACACCGGCAGCCGGGACACCCTGAGCGAGCTCGCCGACCAGTCTCCTGCTACGTCACCGCCCACCTCTCCGCACGCTTTCGACGAAGACCACACGCCGCACACGCCCTCGCCACCCGGCGCGGTCACCACTCGGCCCTCGTCCTCCAGAGTGCCGGCACCGTCCGGTATCCCCCGTGGATCCGGGATCCCCATCAAGCGTGACACGCATGCGGCCCCCACGTACCACTCGCTGCAGGGCAGGGGGGACGCCACGCGCACCAAGATCCCCGTCTCCAAAGTTCCGATCCGTCGCGGAGGCCACTCCGCTGTCCGCAAGTGAACCCGACCCAACTCAACCCGACCTGATGCGAGATGACCTGTTCGGACTCGTTCGCTGGGCTCGCTTGGTCACGTTTGAGTGCTTGTATCAGACTCCAAACGGGGCTCCAGACTGGACTGGTTTTCTGTTCAGACTCCAAACGGGGCTCCAGACTGGACTTGTTTTCTGTTCAGACTCCAAACGGGGCTACAGACTGGACTTGTTTTCTGTTCAGACTCCAAACGGGGCTCCAGACTGGACTGGTTTTCTGTTCAGACTCCAAACGGGGCTCCAGACTGGACTTGTTTTCTGTTCAGACTCCAAACGGGGCTCCAGACTGGACTTGTTTTCTGTTCAGACGACAGGCTCTCTGGGAGTCGTTTTGTTTGCTTTGCTTTCATTTGTGTATTTTTATCAACACAGACACAGCACTCACAGCTTATTACTGCACAGACAGTTCCTTCCCAGCATCTGAGCGAACATGACCTGGATTTGACCTGGACCAGGCTGACCGCTCGTTGGGTTTGGAGCATGTACTGGTCTGGCTTCTATCACTGGAATATCAGGATTCATTTTATGCAGGACAGATTTGATTTTCTTCCCTCTGAAGATGATGACCACTGTAAGACTGTCTGTCACACGCACTGACCTTACGGCCGTCGTTAATCTGACACACTGGCTCTCTGACTTTACAGAGACACACACACACACACACACACACACACACACACACACTCACACTCACACTCACCACACACTCCCCCATCCTGCTGAATCCCGCACGCACACACAAACACACACACACACACACACACACACACACACACACACACACACACACACAGTCACACTCCGTTTAAGCCACCCTGCAATGGGACCGCGGAGGACGAAGCACAACACTCTCACCTGGGCAGTGATGTCACAGCCACCTGAGAGATCCTCAGGGCACCTGCGGACACTAACGCACCCGGCGACCAACACACCAACGTCTGGACACACACACACACACACCACCTTCAGACGTGGGTGGCACCGCCCGCTGACCACCGTTGGACATGCCAACTCTCAGTAACGTGGTGGCGTCGTCCTCAGTACCAGGGTGGCATCGTCCTCAGTACCAGGGTGGCGTCGACGTGCCAACCCTGTGCCGTGCCCTCCCACTGCCCTGTTGCCCAGGCTGGCACCACGGCATTGGCACCACGGCGTTGGCACCGCGGCATTGGCGCCTCCGGCCCACAGAAGGGTGCTTTTTAAAACTCTGATATGCCATCGCCACACTGTTTTTAAAACTCCAACATGCCGTCGCCACGCTGCTTTCTAACCCAGCAGCCCGTGAGCGCGTTTGTAGCCTTTGTTACTCTCTTTTTCTAAAATACTTTTCTGGTCTTTTTGTTCTTTTCTCCTCCTCCTCCGTCGGCTCTTTTCGTGGATCAGAACTTGCCCTGTTGTTGTTTATTTGTTTGTTGACTTGTTTTCGTTGTTTGTTTGTTTGGACATTTCCTCCTGAGAGGCCTGGACAGAGAGGCAACACCTCTTCTGACGCAAGATGCCAAACCAGGAAGTCCCACAGAACCCTGAACTGACTACGGAGACACCACAGAGCATCTTTACGTTGCCCAGGCAACCCCACAGAGCATCTTTACGTTGCCCAGGCAACCCCACACTATATCTGAATGTATGTAGCAAATAGCATGCCATTCTATGAGCCAGACA
>NC_055961.1:1864471-1876971 GCF_018492685.1 Alosa sapidissima
TTAGACACATTTAGACTTTTGAAGAATTTTAGAATTTTGAAGAATTTCATAAATGGTTACAATAAAATGCAATGTGATTCTGGTTAAAGCAGTCTGTGTTTAAAAGCATGAATGCTTTCACATTCCACAGCCTCTGTGCCCTGACCGTGCAAATTAGAGCATGATGTACTGTACCATTACTCCCCTCTGGTGGCCAACCTTGGTATCACAGCCAGTGACAAAATAAGGCCAAACATCTGGGAGGCATCTCTGTGTCAGAAACTCGTCTGAAGTATAAACATCATGCAAAGAACAAAGACTATAACATTTGGAACATAATTTTCACCACATTTCAGTTGAACAACAGCTAAGGCACAGGGTGCTTTCTTTACATGGCAACCATCCCCGGCAACGCAGACATTTCTATATGGTGGGGGGCCTTTGTGGTCTGTAGGTCATGACCTTATATGGCCTTGTTTCTGAACTTTGATAAGGCACATACACAGATGGTATAAGAAAATGTACCACCACAAGCACACACACATGGATAAAATAATAGCTTGTTGTGCTGTGTAAATATTCACTCTGTCCATTTCTCTTTCAAAGAGAAAGGCAGCATAGCCACAAAGGAGAGAGTGATTTCACCACACAGACACCAGGCCTCCGGTACACGTCAGAGGGCAAATAAACTATCTCACACACATCAGGCATCATCACACATCTCACATGCATAAGGCCATATTGGTACAATGTTCCTGTCGTGTTAACATGCTGATGATATCACTTACATGTACCCAAACAACCCAAAGACGCAACACAATATCCATATTAATACAATTCATTTCAGTATTGTGTTTTAGCACCTATAACAACAGCAATGTCTCAAGGCACTTCACAGAGCCTGTATGCAAGCATGGGCCAACCGCAGGGGCACCACAGTGCCCCCTCTGGACAGGAGTACACCTGCAGCAGAACTCTGAAGGGAAGGTAGCTCTTTGGAGGTCTGTCTTATTGCATGTCATTCACAGTGCCCCCTCTGGACAGGAGTACACCTGCAGCAGAACTCAACTGTGAAGGGAGCCCTTTGGAGGTCTGGCTTATTGCATGTCATTCACTTGCATTCATTTGAGAAGCTAGCTGGTTAGCGCCTGGCCTTATCCGTGGATATATTCCAGTGTTTCCCAGAGAATTGAATTCCATTTGTGGTGGTTGGTTTGCAGAATTAACTTGTATACAACAGTTTTTAACAAATTAGCAAAGCTGGTTATGATGCTAACCAGATTTAAAGAAGCCCTATGCAACAATTTTAGCAAAAATTACCTTAATTATGCAGGTTGAGAGTCGTTCTGATGGTTCTACAACACTTTCTGGGTCGTTTGGTGGGTGCTTCGTCTCCCCCTAGTGCTTCTCCGCGGAAAAAACGAATATGCAACTTTCTGGTCGCGGACCGAATACATCCGGATGTAAGTCAGCGGAAGTATCCATTCTCGCCTCGAAAATGTAGTCAGATTGTAGTTTCTAAGAAGACTGCAAAACGGACCCCGACTTGAAATTGTAAGTAGCCTACCCTTGGGTGAACTTCGTTTTTGTAATGTGGCTTGATAGTCTCTTGAACAATGTGTTTGCTCAAATGTTTTATTGTGAGCCCTGTATGTGTTTAGCTTGGTTTCTTGATGGCTAGCTCGCTAGCGTAGGGGGGTTAGCGTAGCAGTCTTGCTACCGAAGCTGCAGGGGGAGCTATGTCGTAAAAAATGCGAGCCCAAATCAGGCGAAAACCCAGAAATAATAGGAATAACCAGACCTGCATAGGGCTTCTTTAAGCACAATTTAGTACAACCTGGAACATCATTGTGTGGTGGTCAATGTTGATATTGTGGTGGGCCGCCACAAATAAGTCCATGTATGGGAAACACTGGACATTCAGATAAGACATACTGGTATGCTAACTACACCACCGTGCCACCCTCACCCACTCAAACACACACACACACACATACACACACACACACAGAAATACTCTTTTGGTCAGGCATTGGTCCTCTGTTTGGTCATGTGCTTGCAGTGGGGTGTGTGAGGTCACACCAGGAAGTGTGTGTGTCCTTCTGCTCCCGTGACGATGACGTCCATCCAGATGCGCATGGCCTCAGCAGACGGGGCCACCATGTAGTACACGCGGTCCTGAGTCTTCACACTGAACGTCAACGAGGGGTTGGGACTCTGTGTGATGGAGAGAGAGAGGGAGGGAGGGAGAGAGAGATGGAGAGAGGGAGGGAGAGAGAGAGAGAGGGAGGGAGAGAGAGAGATAGAAAGAGGGAAGGAGAGAGAGAGAGATGGAGAGAGGGAGGGAGAGAGATGGGGATAGGGAGAGATGGAGAAAGGGAGAGAAAGGGAGGGAGGGAGGGAGAGATGGAGAGAGAGATGGACAGAGGGAGGGAGAGAGAGAGATAGAGAGGAGTGTATTTTGTAAGTAAAAATAAGTAAAATATTTTTTGTGGAGTGGAAGGCAGACAAAAAGGTGTGTGTGTGTGTGTGTGTGTGTGTGTGATTGTGTAACTATATACAGTCTAACAAGTAAGATTGAGCATCGGCCCCAGTACCTTGTGTGCATTCTTCAGGTGATCATAGTAGACCTCCTCTATGGCCTGGAAGTAGATCACCCCCTTCATTTTGGTTTCATGTTTATCTGGAGGAACACAGCAGTAAGCAACAATGTCACACACCATTCACATAATAACATCATGAGTATATGTCCACACACACACACACACACCATAATAACATCATGAGTATTATGTCCACACACACACACATACACACACACACACACACACCATAATAACACATCATGAGTATATGTCCACACACACACACACACACACACACACACACACACACCATAATAACACATCATGAGTATATGTCCACACACACACACACACACACACCATAATAACACATCATGTCCACACACACACACACACACACACACACACACACACACCATAATAACACACCATGAGTATATGTCCAGATTGTCCACACACACACACCATAATAACACATCATGAGTATATGTCCACACACACACACACTCACACCATAATAAGACATCATGAGTATATGTCCACACACACACCATAATAACACATTATGAGTATATGTCCACACACACACACACACCATAATACACACACACACAGACCATAATAACACATCATGAGTATATGTCCACACACACACACACCATAATAACACATCATGAGTATATGTCCACACACACACCATAATAACACATCATGAGTATATGTCCACACACACACACCATAATACCACATCATGAGCATATGTCCACACACACACACACACACCATAATACCACATCATGAGTATATGTCCACACACACACACCATAATAACACATTATGAGTATATGAGTGAGTATATGTTAGTATAAGTATAATTATATATACTCTTCTGATCCCGTTGTAAAGGAGTGCGCCCGAGCGGATGGTGGGTCAGACTGAAGGATGTACAAATGCTGCGTTGTAGTCAAAAGGCTTTTCTTTTATTATTATTTTTTGTTAGGCTGCCGGCAGGTTAATACAAAAACAAAACAATGATGACAAACAAACAAACAAAGCACTTAGTCAAAATAAGAAATAAACAAAGGGACGATGCCCACGCATAACTAGGCCTACCTCTAAGGTCTTTTGGCATGACCTCTCGCTACAGAGGAATCTCTCGTCTGAGCTAAACAGCCCCCATTTAACACACAGGTCTCAACCATGTAACGATATAAATCAATTAACGCATACACACCATATTTTGGACAACACAACATCCAGGCAATAAACATTACTAAGAAACATTCATGTGCACTTACTATCATGCCCAACAAAACCTCATTAAGGAAACAAATATAAACAGTCTAAACACCCCTGCTCCAATGAGCGCTTCACACTTCAAAGCGCAAAAAGAATGCACAAAAGTGCCCCGCACCTCAGTTTGCTTCCCACACCCGGAAGACACTACAAGCAGGCAACAGGTAAGCATGTTAATACATATCTCCACATACAGACCTAACATTTCTCTCTATCGGCTAGTAAGCATTGACGCGCTTATCGCTTACATTACCGTACAGATAGAATATGCTACAGTCGGCCCGACGCATATTGCGTCTCATTTCCCGTACATACACTCACATAAACATGTTCCCATGTGGAATTACCTTTGCTTTTTGACACACAGCAGGTCTTAAACACACACACAACTTCATATGTCCCCAATCAATGTTACAACCAGACACATCTCGTATTCATTCCAACAAACGTCATTGTACGTGCTGCAGCGGAAAAAACTGCCTTTGTCCGTGACAGATGCGCTGCACTCTGTCACACCCGTGAGGGGAAATTTGGTCTCTACATTTATCCCAATCCGTGAATTAGTGAAACACACAGTGTACACACAGTGAGGTGAAGCACACACTAATCCTGGCGCAGTGAGCTGCCTGCAACAACAGCGGCGCTCGGGGAGCAGTGAGGGGTTAGGTGCCTTGCTCAAGGGCACTTCAGCCGTGCCTACTGGTCAGGGTTCGAACCGGCAACCCTCCAGTTACAAGTCCGAAGTGCTAACCAGTAGGCCACGGCTGCCCCCAAATGTTCTCACAATATTCACATAATAACACATACTGTTCAGTGTTTCCCACAGAATTAGATTGAATTTGTGGCGGGGGGGGGGGGGTTAAGATTGTCTTGGTAGTGTATAGGTCTAATTGAGTGCCTTGAGTGTCACTTTAAGACGTTCGTGAGAGAGCCTTTGCAATTGTAGCAGTTACGAGGCTGCTGATGTGTGGACGCTAGGGCTGGGTGCCTGTCACTTTAAGACGTTCGTGAGAGAGCCTTTGCAATTGTAGCAGTTACGAGGCTGCTGATGTGTGGACGCTAGGGCTGGGTGCCTGTCACTTTAAGACGTTCGTGAGAGAGCCTTTGCAATTGTAGCAGTTACGAGGCTGCTGATGTGTGGACGCTAGGGCTGGGTGCCTGTCACTTTAAGACGTTCGTGAGAGAACCTTTGCAGTTGTAGCAGTTACGAGGCTGCTGATGTGTGGACGCTAGGGCTGGGTGCCTGTCACTTTAAGACGTTCGTGAGAGAGCCTTTGCAATTGTAGCAGTTACGAGGCTGCTGATGTGTGGACGCTAGGGCTGGGTGCCTGTCACTTTAAGACGTTCGTGAGAGAGCCTTTGCAATTGTAGCAGTTACGAGGCTGCTGATGTGTGGACGCTAGGGCTGGGTGCCTGTCACTTTAAGACGTTCGTGAGAGAGCCTTTGCAATTGTAGCAGTTACGAGGCTGCTGATGTGTGGACGCTAGGGCTGGGTGCCTGTCACTTTAAGACGTTCGTGAGAGAACCTTTGCAATTGTAGCAGTTACGAGGCTGCTGATGTGTGGACGCTAGGGCTGGGTGCCTGTCACTTTAAAACGTTCGTGAGAGAGCCTTTGCAATTGTAGCAGTTACGAGGCTGCTGATGTGTGGACGCTAGGGCTGGGTGCCTGTCACTTTAAGACGTTCGTGAGAGAACCTTTGCAATTGTAGCAGTTACGAGGCTGCTGATGTGTGGACGCTAGGGCTGGGTGCCTGTCACTTTAAGACGTTCGTGAGAGAGCCTTTGCAATTGTAGCAGTTACGAGGCTGCTGATGTGTGGACGCTAGGGCTGGGTGCCTGTCACTTTAAGACGTTCGTGAGAGAGCCTTTGCAATTGTAGCAGTTACGAGGCTGCTGATGTGTGGACGCTAGGGCTGGGTGCCTGTCACTTTAAGACGTTCGTGAGAGAGCCTTTGCAGTTGTAGCAGTTACGAGGCTGCTGATGTGTGGACGCTAGGGCTGGGTGCCTGTCACTTTAAGACGTTCGTGAGAGAGCCTTTGCAATTGTAGCAGTTACGAGGCTGCTGATGTGTGGACGCTAGGGCTGGGTGCCTGTCACTTTAAGACGTTCGTGAGAGAGCCTTTGCAATTGTAGCAGTTACGAGGCTGCTGATGTGTGGACGCTAGGGCTGGGTGCCTGTCACTTTAAGACGTTCGTGAGAGAGCCTTTGCAATTGTAGCAGTTACGAGGCTGCTGATGTGTGGACGCTAGGGCTGGGTGCCTGTCACTTTAAGACGTTCGTGAGAGAGCCTTTGCAATTGTAGCAGTTACGAGGCTGCTGATGTGTGGACGCTAGGGCTGGGTGCCTGTCACTTTAAGACGTTCGTGAGAGAGCCTTTGCAATTGTAGCAGTTACGAGGCTGCTGATGTGTGGACGCTAGGGCTGGGTGCCTGTCACTTTAAGACGTTCGTGAGAGAGCCTTTGCAATTGTAGCAGTTACGAGGCTGCTGATGTGTGGACGCTAGGGCTGGGTGCCTGTCACTTTAAGACGTTCGTGAGAGAGCCTTTGCAATTGTAGCAGTTACGAGGCTGCTGATGTGTGGACGCTAGGGCTGGGTGCCTGTCACTTTAAGACGTTCGTGAGAGAGCCTTTGCAATTGTAGCAGTTACGAGGCTGCTGATGTGTGGACGCTAGGGCTGGGTGCCTGTCACTTTAAGACGTTCGTGAGAGAGCCTTTGCAATTGTAGCAGTTACGAGGCTGCTGATGTGTGGACGCTAGGGCTGGGTGCCTGTCACTTTAAGACGTTCGTGAGAGAGCCTTTGCAGTTGTAGCAGTTACGAGGCTGCTGATGTGTGGACGCTAGGGCTGGGTGCCTGTCACTTTAAGACGTTGGTGAGAGAACCTTTGCAGTTGTAGCAGTTACGAGGCTGCTGATGTGTGGACGCTAGGGCTGGGTGCCTGTCACTTTAAGACGTTGGTGAGAGAACCTTTGCAGTTGTAGCAGTTACGAGGCTGCTGATGTGTGGACGCTAGGGCTGGGTGCCTGTCACTTTAAGACGTTGGTGAGAGAACCTTTGCAATTGTAGCAGTTACGAGGCTGCTGATCAGTTACGAGGCTGCTGATCAGTTACGAGGCTGCTGATGTGTGGACGCTAGGGCTGGGTGCCTGTCACTTTAAGACGTTGGTGAGAGAACCTTTGCAATTGTAGCAGTTACGAGGCTGCTGATGTGTGGATGCTAGGGCTGGGTGCCTGTCACTTTAAGACGTTGGTGAGAGAACCTTTGCAATTGTAGCAGTTACGAGGCTGCTGATGTGTGGATGCTAGGGCTGGGTGCCTGTCACTTTAAGACGTTGGTGAGAGAACCTTTGCAATTGTAGCAGTTACGAGGCTGCTGATGTGTGGACGCTAGGGCTGGGTGCCTGTCACTTTAAGACGTTGGTGAGAGAACCTTTGCAGTTGTAGCAGTTACGAGGCTGCTGATGTGTGGACGCTAGGGCTGGGTGCCTGTCACTTTAAGACGTTGGTGAGAGAACCTTTGCAATTGTAGCAGTTACGAGGCTGCTGATCAGTTACGAGGCTGCTGATCAGTTACGAGGCTGCTGATCAGTTACGAGGCTGCTGATCAGTTACGAGGCTGCTGATGTGCGGACGCTAGGGCTGGGACAAAAAATACGTTGACGCAAAATATGCGCGTCGATTCGTTAAGCATAATGTGCGCGTCGATTCGTTAAGCATAATGTGTGCCACTAAATATTTTTAATTTTACACCTTCAGTGTTTCCCATAAGTTGTACTAATCTGTGGCTGGGGGCCACGAAATCATTGAGCTGTGCTTTTCACACACGCAGACTTTCCTTGCCCCGCCCCGCTCTCTCTTGTAAGAGCCCGCTGCCCCTCTGCATGTGCATTTAACAAAATATTCACGATTGTTGAAGGATTGTTGTTGTCACATAGAAGCATTGCATAGAACACGGCGGGCTAAATTGCTAATAAATCCGCTTAGCATCGTGACCATGCTGCGCTAATTTGTTCAAAACTGCTGCATTAAAGTTAACTCTACTTAGTTTGGTCTCCTTAATGTACTATGTTGTGATGAGACCTTAGCAAAGTTATGTAATCAAGCAGTATCTCAAAGCTAACGTTAGAATACTGTTTGGATGTTGAGTTCAGCATGCTTACAGCTGTTTGTCAATTTCGTTATTCATGCAGGGCTCATTTTATTGACTCTGACACTGAATGTTTGAAAAATCCCGGAAAAATGTTCCAAGACTCAAAAGTGCTTGTCCCAAGGAGAAATATGAACCATTATTTGAACTAACTACGTTATGAATTGCATCCACACATCAGCAGCGTTTTAACTGTGTTAATGTTAATTGCAAGGATTCCGTCACAAACGTCGTCTTAACTCATTGAGTGCCTTTTCCTTCCCATGCGTTGAGTGCCAAAAACGTAATATTACGTTTTTAGCTTTTTTTTTTTAATTACGAAACTAGACACTCTAACACGCCTTATATGTGATTTTGGGAACTCTGTGATGAATGCAAATGAATATATATGACGATCGAAAACTCATGAAAATGCACAATCTGGACATTTTATCTGGACATTTTATCATAACTCTGTTGCCGCTTTGGGTCGAATCAGTGACGCATGCACGTCAGGTCAAAACCAGGCCATTTTCGTGGGTCTATCACTAGGTGGCAGTCTCGCCAGGTCTCGCTGATCACTTCCCGGAAAGTTTACAAGCAACACTTCATATTTCATGAAAGACGATATATCTCCATTTCTAGAAAAAAAACAGCGATTTTGATGAAAACTACCCACTGTTTAGCTTGGGATTTCTCAGGAACAGAGGCATGTAGAAATACACGGTTTGCACCCACTGAGAGCTTAAAGTCTCACCTTTTAAACGAGCCATTGTATGTGTTCATAGCTATAACATAGAATATGCTGTGGCTGTACAAAAATTATCAACAATGGTCTAGATTGCTGGCACTCTAGGACAAAGCTTCCGAAAACAGCTTGGCATTCAATGAGTTAAAGTTACAGGCACTCAATTAGACCTATACACTACTGAACTGAACTGAATGCTACCTCTGACTAAGAATGCATTACTTTGCACTTGTATAGTCTTTTATTTTGGAATCTCAAGAGCAATAAACATATATTCCAATGTTAAGGAATTCATGTTTTTTTTTCATTCAGATATGTAAATCAACATGTATAAGTTGCTATTAGTCAATTAATGGGGAGATAATCGATAATCGAATCGAATCGAATTGAAATCGAAGATTAATCGTTAGATTAATCGATGCATCGAAAAAATAATCGCAAGATTAATCGTTTAAAAAATAATTGTTTATCCCAGCCCTAGTGGATGCAATTCACAAAGTTGTCTATATAGTTTGTGAAAATGTCTCGTCGGTGCGGCCTAGTGTTGGTGCCTTTTGGCCGTTGGAGCCTCATGGAGCCTCTATCATTATATGTTGACCGCATTTTAAGACCACTGGTCGTAAAACTCCCCTCATATCTACGCGACAACAATGACTTCATCGAACAGCTTTCCAATGCCCAAATTAATTGACACTGAAAACATGTTCTTGATCACCATGGATGTAGTTTTACTATATACGAACATCCTGCATGATAAGGGCATTATTTCCATCGAGCACTTCCTGAATCAACGAACTGATTCACAACCCCCACGCAGTTTTTGGTTGATAAGGTCCATTAACTTTTTTCTGTTTGAGAATCAGTTTTACTTACAAACGCAAGGAACGAAATTTTCCCCAGATTATGCATGTCTTTTTATGGGCTACTTGGAGGAGAGATACATTTGGAACAACAATCCCTTTTTTGAAAACATTGTGTTATGGAAGAGATTTGTGGATGACGTGTTTTGCCTGTTTAAGGGCCCTTTGGAAACCTTTAATGACTTTGTAACGTATCTCAACAACATGGTACACTCCATCAAACTCAATGTAGTCATTGATAAAAAGTCTGTGTCTTTCCTGGATACTGTTGTACACCTTGAAGGGCGCAATATATGGACGACGCTCTACACGAAACCAACCGATAAGAACAGCATCTTACACGCCACCAGTGCGCACCCACCTGCCTTGAAACGTGGCTTACCCTACACGCAGTTCCTCAGAGCTAAGCGCATATGCACCAACAGGGCTCTACACTAACATTTTTTTCCAGGAGCACTTGTGCGCCCAAGTTAAAAAATTTAGGAGCACAGACAAAAATTTGGGCGCACAGTCAGTTCTGTAATTAACTTACACATAATCTAACATTACACTGCAGCTAACAGTTAAACATGCCAGTGCACCAATTGCGAATATTAAGAATGACTGACAACATTTAGGCTACAGGAAACAGGATTTTAAAGATCAGTGCCTACTTTATTTTCAGTCTGTTCTATTTTCCTACATTTTGTTAATGTAAAATAATATAATACATTGCCATATTTGCATTTAGCCTGTATATCAAGTATCCTGCCAAATGTAGGCTAATTTATTTATTTGTGAATCCATCTGTAGCTAATCCAAATATGCCCATGGTGACCAATCTGACTACATACTGCCTAATACTACTACTAAAACAGTCCATTTTCTCTTCCACAAAACCCAACATAGGCTATCAAGGATATATTTTTTTTTTATCATTTTATTTTTTATTTGAAATATCTGCATTGATGGGGGCAAGGCAAGGCCTACTTTCGTTTTGCACTTCAGCTTGTATTCGGTGTAAACAAACAAGCATACGTGGAAGCCTGGAGTTGTCAGTAGCGTTCTACCTTTGAATAAAATGGGAGTATTACGGGAGGCTACTTTTGTGCCTGTTCGCTACAGCTATATTTTGCATATTACAGCCAATACGTCAACTGGGCTAAAAGGCATGTTAGGTTACCTTTCCTTCTCTCACTGCATTCTCAGAATCTCTATAGTTTGCACCAGTAATGTTTCTCGATGTTGCTGTGTATTTTGTAGACAAACATTGACATGGTTAGAACTCATTCGCACCAGTGCGCCTAAATATTTTTTTTCACTCGCACGCCATCATTTTTACTCGCATGTGCGAGTGAAATGGGCGCACTGTAGAGCCCTGCTCAACACATCAGATTTCAATTTGGAAATAACCAGGATGTACAAACAGTTTAGTTTGAGAGGATATCACAGTACATGCCTGAACGTAGCTCTAGATAAGGTGCACCGCACCTCAACCCCCCCAAAAAGAGACAAGCGCTCCTCCATCGTCTGTACCACTTCTTTTGATCAAGGACGCTGTCAAAAAACACTGGCACGTTCTTAGCAGTGATGACACATGCCGTGCCCTTTTCCCAGACCCGCCCCTTTTTGCCCATCACAGGGCTAGGAACATCAGAGACTTCTTGGTCAAGGCTGACAACTTTAATGCACGCAGCGGTGTCGAGCGATTAAGCAGGGCCACAGGCAGCGGCGTCGAGCGATTAAGCAGGGCCACAGGCAGCGGTGTCGAGCGATTAAGCAGGGCCACAGGCAGCGGCGTCGAGCGATTAAGCAGGGCCACAGGCAGCGGCGTCAAGCGATTAAGCAGGGCCACAGGCAGCGGTGTCGAGCGATTAAGCAGGGCCACAGGCAGCGGCGTCGAGCGATTAAGCAGGGCCACAGGCTTCCACCCGTGTCGTTCATGCGCCGCTTGCCACAATAACTCAGTTAAGAAAAATACCGTCATTGGTTCTGTTACCAACAAAACATACAAACTGAAGCAATTTACGACCTGCTCCCCCCGAAATGTTGTCTATCTAATCACATGCCCATGTAAAAAACAATATGTGGGAAAGACGAACAGACAAGTGAAGACACGCATCATCGAACACAACAGTGCCATTAGGCGCAAGGAGGAGAAGTCGCCAGTGGCACGGCATTTCAATGAAGCGGGCCATCCTGTGTCACACCTGCACGTGGGGGAGGGGATATGGAAAAAAGATTACTCCAGAGAGAGTGCTTCTGGATTTTTACATTGAAAACGGTCTATCCTTTGGGGATGAATGAAGAACTGGCTCTTTCTTGCTTTCTATAACCTCTTAATGTTTTATAATCATTCAAATGCTTTATAAAAAATGTCATGTTATTTCTCATATGTATATCTGCACATTGTGATCTCTAGAAGTGTATCTATTTATTTATTATTAGGTAATGGGAACTACCCAGGTCCTCTTAATGGTGAACTGGGGAGCTCCTGAACTGACACGTCCGAAACGTCTGTTGCTCCAGTTTTAGCCTCTGACTTCTTTTGTAACTTTTCGGCTACAATACACATTTTTCCACACAAGCCTTGTGTGCGCCTCCTTTTTTCATTAGCTTAAGTGATCACTACTTTTTGGGAGCGGACGCACCAAGCAATACACGGGTCAAAAGTGTAGGCGCAGGCGCCAACCTTGCTGGTTTTTCCGTTACTGAAGCGTACACTTGCCATTACACCTCAGTCCAGCAGATGGTGGTAATGCACTCCTTTTGCAAACTGCCAAAAAAAACTCACTGAAGAAGAACAGGCCAGAACCCTTCTTTTTCTGTAAGCTTTTTTTTTTTGGCAGTTTGCAAACGGAGTGCATTACCTCCACCATCTGCTGGACTGAGGTGTAATGGTAAGTGTACCCTTTAGCCTCA
>NC_055961.1:1886971-1901971 GCF_018492685.1 Alosa sapidissima
CTCGGCTTATTTAACAGCAGCAAAACTGGACATTGTTTTCACGAATTTTGTCATGCTTATTTGAGTTAAGAGAACTGATGGGGATGTTCTTTTAATTGTTATTTCAAGCACTGTACGTCTCGTGACCAAAGCACCATGAACACACTTCACTGATGATCTCACTCGTGGATAACTGGTTCTCTCTGCCCGACTCTGGCTGGATCAGCAGGTTGCAGGATGTGTGGCGCGTTATACACGAGTGTTGCCAGCAGGGACGGTGTAGAGTGCCCTCTGGTGGACAAACTATACAACGCCAACACTCATGACATGGTTGAAGGGTGTTTCGTCCGTTTTTATTTTATTTTTAAAATATTCATTTATCGGCCATTATAAATGCCGATACCGATAGTTTGGAAAATGCCTAATATCGGCCAATAATATCGGCCCGCCGATAAATCGGTCGGGCTCTAACACACACACAGACAGACACAGACACACACACACACACACACACACACACAGACAGACACACACACACACAAAGACAGACACACACACACACACACACCCTCTGTAGCATGAGCAGCAGGTTGTTCTTCTCCTTCATGAAGGTGTCCTTCTCCTTCTGGGCCTGCTGATTGATTTGAGCCCACTGCTTCTTCAGAGTCAGCAGCCTCTCCTGAACAAACACACACAAATTAGCACACACCCACCCACCCACACACACACACACACACACACATTAGCACACACACACATCAACACACACACACACACACACACACACATTAGCACACAACACACACACACACACACACACACACACATCAACACACACACACACACACCTTGCGTGTGACGGTGCTGCGCTGGTACTCGGCGGTCTCCCGCAGCAGCTGCTGAGTCCTAGTGTCCTTCTCCTCGTCCTGCCGACTCTCCCTCTCCAGCTGCTGGAACTCCAGATCCTCAAACCGCTTCGCCTCCACCTCTAGCACCTCAGAGTCCTGGCAGGAGCACACACACACACACACACACACACACACACACACACACACACACATACACATACACATGCATGCAGACTCTGAATCTCCTGATCACATTTCCAATCCACAGATAAGACATCAGCCTCTGTGTACCCCCCCCCCCCCCCCCCCACCCCCTTCATCTGAGGAGAGTGCACATTGTGGGCTGGAGGACCCTGCTGGCCTTATGGGAAGCCCAGCCCTGGGATGGAGGCCTTTGTTTCTACGGTAACTAAACAGGAGGACCCTGCTGGCCTTAGGGGAACCCCAGCCCTGGGATGGAGGCCTTTGTTTCTACGGTAACTAAACAGGAGGACCCTGCTGGCCTTAGGGGAACCCCAGCCCTGGGATGGAGGCGCCTTTGTTTCTACGGTAACTAAACAGGAGGACCCTGCTGGCCTTATGGGAAGCCCAGCCCTGGGATGGAGGCCTTTGTTTCTATGGTAATGGAGCAGAGCTCTGGAGCCTCTCTGGGGACTGTGTGAAGCAGGAAGAGAAGACATGCGACTGGATCTTTAGAGAAGAGGAGGAGGAAGAGGAGGATAAGGAGGAGGAGGAGGAGGAGGAGGAAGGGGAGGAGCAGGAAGAGGAGGAGGAGGAGGAAGAGAAGGAGGAAGATGAGGAGGAAGAGGAGGAAGGGGAGGAGCAGGAAGGGGAGGAGCAGGAAGAAGAGGAGGAGGAGGAAGAGGAGGAGGAAGAGGAGGAGGATGAGGAGGAGGAGGAGGAAGAGGAGGAGGGTGCCCCTTCAGACAAAACAAGGAAGTAGCACAAAGGACTAGGGTTGGGTACCCATCGCATTTGAACCAATATCGGTGCCTGTGCCTGAGGTTCGGTGTCGGTATTCAACGGTACTTTTTTCGGTACCCTACCCTTACTGAATCCGTAACACCTTGTTTGTAACAACTACCACATTTAATTAAAGTTGCAAAAAATTGGATTTGTACATTGAGAATGTTTTTAACACAATACAAACCCCTCTCATTCCTAAAGTATGAACAGTGGATAGTAATTGTTTTTTTTTTAAAAGGCTCAATCAAACTCAAACATAGAACAAATAATTAGTCCATTAGGGTTATGTGATGATATGGCTATTTTATAAAAGGCAATCCTTCCACTTTTGTAGTGTTTTATGCAATTTAACAGTAGCCTAGGTTATTATCCCCTCCTTCCCAGTTCCATTGTTCAAGTTACTTAGCTTCAGTCAGTCTCTACACAGGCGTGCGTAGTAGGCTGGTGAGTTTGGTCGTTCGGTTATTCTTTGATAAATAAAACATTCCATGCCAACGTGAATTTGAACATAGCTCGTTTTAATACAGCGCACTGTCCCACCTTAAAACGCTACGGATACCCTTTTAGGTTATCTGTTTTTGTAGGCTAACCAGCAAACTATAGCGTACAAAATGAACCGATTCCATCTTCAGTTCGTCTTGTATTTAATAATCAAATTGAAACATTACATCGGGGGAAGTGAATCCGTTAAATATGCCCTTCCACTGAGTCCTATTTCCTAGCCACCATACGTTTAAATAGCATTAAAATGTTGTTTTCCTGTCACATGCTTTAAGCTGTGTTAAGTCTTGTTTTACCGTTTTGAATGGATTCAGCTCACTCGCAATTCAGAACGATGGGTGCATTTCATAGAACTTCGTCAACTGTGCTATTATTCTTACTAGGGATACTATTCTGATCCGCTCCTGGCGCAATACACACAAGTTTAAATGGTGCATATTAAGTTAGCCATAATAACTTTCGCTTTTGAGACAGACATAACGTTACACTCAGACACAAGCTCAGATGGCGCACTCCGCTCCTGATGCACATAAAATTACCGATATTTCGATTTCATGTGAACCAATACCGACGTGATTCGGTCGGTACCGGTGAAAGTACAGGGGCCGGTACCCAACCTTACACAGGACAGACGATGCCAGGGAAGAGGTCACATGACAGGAAGTGGAGAGGGATACCAGGGAGGGGAGTAGGAAAGAGTCAATGAATGGAATGTAAGAAGAGGCAACACGGCAGAAAGTCATCATAAGTCATGTGACCGAACAGGCAGGGGGAGCGGTTATCCGACAGAGTAGGTGTGGATTATGTGACAGGAAGTGGGCAGGGGTCACATGATAGGAAGTGCAATGCAGACAGGAACAGGGAAGAGGTCACATGACAGGAAGTGCTGCGTGGACATGAAGTGGTCTGCGGCCTGTATACCCTGTGGAGCTGAAGCTGCAGCTGCTCCCTGAGTGCCTCTGGGCAGGAGTCCAGCTGAGCTCGCTGATCTGAGAGCTGCTCGGACAAACGCTCCACACGGCCTCTCTCAGACTCCAGCAGCGCTCTACCCTGCACACACACACACACACACACACACACACACACACATGGACACACACACATATATGGACATACAGACACACATGGACACACGCATACACACACATGGACACACATGGACACACACATATGGACATGGACACACACACACACACACACACATGAGGACACACAGTCATACATGGGGACACACACATATAGACATGGACACATACACAAATGGACACACACACACACACACACACACACATATGGACATTGACAAACACGCACATGAGGACGCACAGTCATACATGGGGACGCATACATATAGACATAGACACACACACACATGGACACACAGAAACACACATGGACACGGACACTGACACACACACACACGGACATAGACACGGACACATACACAAATGTACAAACACACACACACACACACAGACATAGACAAGGACAAGGACATACACAGACTCAAAAACCAAAACACACACCCACACACACAAACAGACACACACACAAACAAAGACAGAGAGAGACCAAAGAGTGGGTTAGTAAGGACGGCAGGGAGAGGCCAAGCAGTGGAGATCTACTGAGGGCAGACCATTAGACAGAGAGGCCTCCAGAGAACCCAGGACACTCAAATGGCCACTAGCAACGCTGCGCACCCACAGCATAACACATTAACTAGCGATGCGCACCCATAACATACAGTGTTTCCTCTACGTTTATTTCAGCATGGCGGCCCCCCACAGTTTAATTAATACCGCCGCGGTATCAGAATCAGGGCAGACGCACATTTGCTTTTTAAATAATCCTGTGATGTATCCTCCCCTGCTGGCTGCCGCTCACATTGCAATTTAACAATAAGTAGCCTAAACTAGTCAGAGGTTATTAAGGCCCGTCCAGTTTCAGTTCACATATTATATATTGTATTGATGTAGCCTATTTAAAGCATTAACTTTCTTCTCAGTGTTTCCTCTTCATTTAGCGGTGCATAGTAGGCTAAATGCCCTCCGCTGGCTGCTGAAAATTGCATTTTAAGAGTAAACAGCAATGCTAATCCGAGGTAGGCCTACCTGTCTAGTTTTATTCCATAAATATATTGTTTTTATAGACGTTAGTGACATGCGCTATCAAGAGCTTCCATGTGCTACGCATGTTCGTCAACATCGCAAAAACTACAATTTTCGCAAACTTGGTGGAAAGGTGTAGCACAAGCCAAGGAAAACCCATTCATTTCTGAAGCTGATCGTATAAAGTATTTCCCATTTCGTAGTCTATAGGCCTAAGCACGCTCGCAACAACAGCAAAAATGAAACTGGAGAGGATGTCTCCGCGAAGACACCGCTGTTACATTAGATGCACTCAATCGCGAATCGACGCAGTAAAAAAAGCAACGACTGCTGGTAGTAACGAAGGTAAACTGCAAAACATTTTGTATGCACTCGCGGTGATGGCCTAGTAGGCCTAATGTGAATCGCGGACTATAAAGTAAAGGAGATTTGCACCAAATAAAGGCAGTGTTGTGGGTTGTGTTTTTACAACGTGTTGGCACAAAACTTAATTTCTGTTATAAACAAAGTAAGCTAAGCGTTTCTCCATTGTCAACTACCGCCATGTTCAAGCGTTCAAGTGACATGTGGTTTAATGCATGGGTTACCGTGATGTGAGTCAGACAGAAGATGACCTGGGCAGAAGATGGGCCTGACTTAGTTCCTAAATCCTGTCACTCTCTAGTCACGTTAGGCTAAATGGTGTGATTAGAAACTAGAATAAAAAAAAAAACATCCCGGGAGCCGGGAGTGACACCCGAACTGTTTTTTCATGCTAACTTTTTTTCCTCCGAATGGGGCGGCGCTGCCACCACTGTTAAAAAAAATTCTAGAGGAAACACTGACATAACACACATTAACTAGCGCTGTGCACCCATAACATAACACATTAACTAGCGATGCGCACCCATAACATAACACACATTAACTAGCGCTGCGCACCCAAAACATAACTAGCACTGTGCACCCATAACATAAATCACATTAACTAGCGTCAGCACCCATAACATAACACACATTAACTAGCGCTGCGCCGATGACATAACACATTAACTAGCGAAATTCACAATTTCGTCGCCGTTTAAAAAAAAAAAAAAAACATAGTCCAGTATTTCTTTTGAAATTGAAATGAAGTTGTATGGACTGGACTATGTTTTTTTTTTTTTTTTAAATCGGCGACGAAATTGTGAATTTCCAGAGCACACTTGGCAATCGACTCCTACAGACTTTCCCCTTAAGATGGCAGCAAAGATGGCAACATTTCCGGAAAGGTACTGGCTTGATGAAATTCATTCTGGACTCTCTATCCGACCACATAAAGACCTCGGGATACTTCGGTTTGGCTTTAGGGACCCTCTACTCACTACCACGTAAGTACAATGTTATTTGGAACTGTAGAAGAGGTATAAAAATAGCGTTTTGTAGCGGCGAAATAATATGCCCTTCTCACTTCCACGCTAACGAGCTTTGACTAAAAACGGTAACATCGAACTTTCTCAAAACACAGCCGAATGACATGATTTGGATGTCAACTCAACGTATGTACTCCCAATCATCCGTAAATCGATCTAAAGTGCATTTTACTCCGGATAATTCCTTTAACTAGCGCTGCGCACCCATAAAACAACACATTAACTAGCGTTAGCACCCATAACATAACACATTAACTAGCGTCAGAGTTTGAGTATGGCCACTAGCAATGCTGCGCACCCATAACATAACACATTAACTAATGTCAGCCTTTGAGTACGTCTACGAGTTGATACTGATCAAATTACACCGTTATGGATGAGACAAAAATGGATATTTGCATGAAACTGACATTTCCATTCTTCCTTTCTCCTCCTCTCCCTCCCTTTTTTCCTTTCTCCTCTTCTCCCTCCCTTTTTTCCTTTCTCCTTCTCTCCCTCTCTCTCTCTCTCTTTCTCTTAAAGTTGAGTATGTTGCCAGGTAGCGTCCCTGCGGAGCTGTGGTGTCTCCATGGTTACCTGAGCTTTGTCGTCTGCGCTGTTCTTCTCCATGGCGGACATCTTCTCGTTGAGTTTGTCCAGCTGCTCGCGCTCCCGCTGGAGCTGCACCATCTCAGAGTCCTGCTCACCCTCCAGCAGAGCCTTCTCCACCTCCATCTGGGACGGAGAGATGGAGAGAGAGAGATGGAGAGAGGGAGAGAGAGACGGGGACGGAGAGATGGAGAGAGAGAGATGGAGAGAGGGAGAGAGAGACGGGGACGGAGAGATGGAGAGAGAGAGAGACAGGGACGGAGAGATGGAGAGAGGGAGAGAGAGAGAGAGAGATGGGGACGGAGAGATGGAGAGAGAGAGATGGAGAGAGGGAGAGAGAGAGAGAGAGTGATGAGAGGGGGAAAGAAAAAGGGGGGGGGAGAGGAATTGAAGTAACTCCACCCAACGACCTACAGGCCCCACCCTTCCTGTTCAACCCCCCCTCCGGACCCCACCCACCGGCCTGGCTAGCCCCACCCACCCCTATGAACAACCCCACCCACCCCTATAACCGACCCCACCCACCTGCCTGCCTGGCCCGACCCACCCTTATGACCGACCCCACCCACCTGTCCTTTAGACTCCACCTACATCTGTGATAAACCACGCCCACCTCTCTGGCAGACCCCACATCAATGATGGGTCCCGCCCACTTCACCAACTGATTCCACCCACACTCCTGATAGACCTCACCCAGTTAGCTCTCCCTGACTCCACCCACCTCCCTGGTCCATCTGGTTGTACCCCCCCCCCCCGCTCACCTCCCTGATGGACTCCTCCATCTGGTTGTTGTCCCCCCCTGCTCACCTCCCTGATCTCCCTGATGGACTCCTCCATCTGGTTGTTGTCCCCCCCTGCTCACCTCCCTGATGGACTCCTCCATCTGGTTGTCCAGGTCCTTCACCTTCTGCTCCAGCTCCTCGATGTTGTTCAGCACCTGGATGCGCTCCTCCTCAATACGCGTCACTTCCTGTTTCAGCACCTGGATGCGATCCTCCTCAATACGCGTCACTTCCTGTTTCAGCTGCATGCTCTCTGACGCCTGGTGATGACATAATTGGAGCTATTAAGAAAGTTTAACATAATACCCATAATCGATGCCCTAAACACACACACACACACACCCAGGCCCATCTGTGAAGCATGTGTGAGCCATCAGTCCTGATGAATGGCACTGGCGTTAGGTAATGTGCGGCTCTGGCAGCTCAGTGGAGGTAAGGGTGGAGGTGTGGACAAGACAGCAGTTTAGACTCCTAACTCAGAGGAAAGGGTGGAGGTGTGGACAAGGTAGTGGGTGGAGGTGTGGACAAGACAGCGGTTTAGACTCCTAATTCAGAGGTAAGGGTGGAGGTGTGGACAAGACAGCGGTTTAGACTCCTAATTCAGAGGTAAGGGTGGAGGTGTGGACAAGACAGCGGTTTAGACTCCTAACTCAGAGGAAAGGGTGGAGGTGTGGACAAGGTAGTGGGTGGAGGTGTGGACAAGACAGCGGTTTAGACTCCTAATTCAGAGGTAAGGGTGGAGGTGTGGACAAGGCAGCGGTTTAGACTCCTAATTCAGAGGTAAGGGTGTAGATGTGGACAAGGCAGCGGTTTAGACTCCTAACTCAGAGGTAAGGGTGGAGGTGTCGGTTTAGACTCCTAATTCAGAGGTAAGGGTGGAGGTGTGGACAAGACAGCGGTTTAGACTCCTAACTCAGAGGAAAGGGTGGAGGTGTGGACAAGGTAGTGGGTGGAGGTGTGGACAAGACAGCGGTTTAGACTCCTAATTCAGAGGTAAGGGTGGAGGTGTGGACAAGGCAGCGGTTTAGACTCCTAACTCAGAGGTAAGGGTGGAGGTGTCGGTTTAGACTCCTAATTCAGAGGTAAGGGTGTAGGTGTGGACAAGGCAGCGGTTTAGAGGACTCCTAACTCAGAGGTAAGGGTGGAGGTGTGGACAAGACAGCGGTTTAGACTCCTAATTCAGAGGTAAGGGTGGAGGTGTGGACAAGGCAGCGGTTTAGACTCCTAATCCTAAAAAACTTTTTGAAACTAAATGATGACAAAACAGAGGTACTTCTGGTTGGACCAAAACTAAAGCGAGATATTATTGTTAGTAATCTGGGGAACTTGGCACACCAGGTCAAATCAAAAGTAACAAGCCTCGGTGTCATCCTAGATGCAGAGTTAAGTTTTAAGCCCCATATCAGTAAAGTTACTCAGACAGCCTATTTCCACTTGAGAAACATTGCCAAAGTGCAGCCCTTCTTAACTCAACAAGATGCAGAAAAACTAATTCACGCCTTTATCACTAGCAGGTTAGACTACTGCAATGCACTTTTCACTGGTCTTCCCAAAAAACATCTAAAGAAATTGGCACTCATACAGAACTCTGCGGCTAGACTTTTAACTAAGACTAAGAAGAGAGAACACATCACCCCTGTGTTGGCTGAACTGCACTGGCTCCCTATTTCCTATAGAATTGATTTTAAGGTTATGTTAATTACTTACAAAGCTCTGAATGGCATAGCACCTTCATATATCTCTGAGCTTTTAATATCTTATCAACCACAAAGGAAACTTAGATCATCCAATTCTAATCTTTTAATCGTACCCAAAGTGCTCCACAAGCAAAGTGGAGAAGCTGCGTTTATCCATTATGCCCCCAAACTATGGAACACCCTGCCTCTGTACATCAAGCAGGCGAGTTCAGTAAATATTTTTAAAAAAGATCTGAAAACATACCTGTACAGGAAAGCTTTTAGTTAACTCATCTTATCCTGTAGACTACATTTTCAGATTATTCTACATCTGCTACTATTGGAGGGCGCAGCCAGCCAGAAGCAGATGGGCTCCCCCTATTAAGTCAGGTTCTGCTCAAGGTTTCTTCCTGGAATATGGGAGTTTTTCCTTGCCACAGTTGCCATATGGCGTGCTTGTGGGGGTAAGAGGGTTAAGGCTGCCAGTCTTATGACATGTCATTTTCTATATTTTTGATATGTTGCTGAGTAGATCATAAACAGCAAAGAAAAGTGATTGATAATGACTGACTGACTATTATTGTGTTACATGCTTCAAATGTAAAGCACTTTGAGCTGCATTCTGTGTATGAAAGGTGCTATACAAATAAAGCTTATTATTATTATTATTATTATTATTATTATAATTCAGAGGTAAGGGTGTAGATGTGGACAAGGCAGCGGTTTAGACTCCTAATTCAGAGGTAAGGGTGGAGGTGTGGACAAGGCAGCGGTTTAGACTCCTAATTCAGAGGTAAGGGTGGAGGTGTGGACAAGGCAGCGGTTTAGACTCCTAATTCAGAGGTAAGGGTGGAGGTGTGGACAAGACAGCGGTTTAGAGGACTCCTAACTCAGAGGTAAGGGTGTAGGTGTGGACAAGGCAGCGGACTCCTAACTCTGCTAACTCCATTAGCCGGCATACATTCCATAAGCAAAAGGAGGGGGGGGGGGGGGGGTCTGCAGTTCTAAAGGGCTGTGTGTAGTCTGCAGTTCTAAAGGGCTGTGTGTAGTCTGGTGAAGTGAAATGAGTTCTCCACACAAGTCTGGGCTCCTCATGGAGACGGAACACACCTGTGTCTCTCATCAGACCCGTCTCACATTTCTCTCTCTCTTACTTTATTCTCCCCCTCTCTCCCTTTCTTTCTCTCTCTCTCTCTCACACACATGAACACACACACACACACCCACACACACACACACATGACATGGGAAAGCAACACATCTGCACTAAATGCAGCAAATCAGTGACTTTATTTTCCTGTGTATGCGTGCTTTGTGTGTGTGTGTGTTCATGTGTGTTAGATAGTGAGCCAATCAGTGACTTTATTTTCCTGTGTGTGTGTGTGTGTGTGTGTGTGTGTTCATGTGTGTTAGATAGTTCTTCAGGTTGAGCAGATTATTAGTAATGGTATTTTAAAGACTTCTCTTGGAACATTTGGGAAATCTTTAGGCCTTTCTCCACTTCAAACACATTTTTACTTTTCCCCCAACTTTCTGCATTCTGCTTTTCTCTTTCATGCACACACACACACACACACACACACACACACACACACACAGTGCAATGCTGATGGGGATAAAGTCATTTCCTGTGCCCCTGTGTGAGAGCTGAAGCAGCATTCCCCTGAGAAAGGACATCAAAACCCAAACACACCATTAAGTCATTAGGGCTGGAAAACTACACCACCAGCCCTACACACACCACCAAGACTACACACACCACCAGGCCTACACACACACCATCAAGGCTACACACACCACCAAGACTACAAACACCACCAGGCCTACACACACCACCAGGCCTACACACACACCATCAAGACTACACACACCACCAGACTTACACACACACCAGGCCTACACACACACCATCAAGACTACACACTCCAGCAGACCTATACACACACCACCAGGCCTACACACACCACCAAGACTACACACACCACCAGGCCTACACACACCATCAAGACTACACACACCACCAGACTTACACACACACGTCAGGACTACACACACCACCAGACTTACACACACACCACTGTTACACACCACACCACAACACACACCACAACACACACCACAACACAAACCACACCACAACACACACCACAGCACAACACACACCACAACACACACCACACCACAACACACACCACAGCACACACCACAACACACACCACAACACACACCACACCACAACACACACCACAGCACACACCACAACACACACCACAACACACACCACACCACAACACACCACTGTTACACAGCACAGCACAACACACACCACACCACAACACACAACACAACACACACCACAACACACACCACACCACAACACACACCACACCACAACACACACCACAACACACACCACACCACAACACACACCACTGTTACATAGCACACCACAACACACACCACTGTTACACATCACAGCACAGCACACACCACTGTTACACACCACAACACAACACACAGCACTGTTACACACTCAGGGTTTCCGCAACACACTCAGGGCCAGATGTACGTACATTTGCGAACGTAGCGTTATCAGTGCCTTGGCCAACCTGCAGAAACCGCACGCTATGACACTTATGTTAACGTCGTATTTATCAAACCTGCAGAAACCGCACACTGTGACACTGTGATGTTAACGTCGTATTTATCAAACCTGGACTTCATCGGGTAAGCAGCGCCTTTCTCCGCCCCCTACCTCAATTTACCAACGTAAACACACACCACACACGACACAGCACCAAGATATGGCACACACATGCACACACACACACACATACACACACGACACAGCACCAAGATATGGCACACACACACACATGACACAGCACCAAGATATGGCACACACACACACACACACACACACACACACACACACACGACACAGCACCAAGACATGAAAGGTAAACCTCCAGCTTGGCTTGCTCTGTGTTTACTGGTGGCATTCTTTCACATACTCACACATGCACACACACACACACATACACACTCACACCAAACACACACACACACACACAAGCACACACAGACGCACACATGCACACACACACGCACATACACACACACACGCATAGCTAAATTCCAAAGTGCTGAATAGTTTCCACTAGCTCATGAAGCATCTCCTAACACAACAACATTAGACGTGACCAGACAGAGAAGTTCCATGAAAACGACTAAATGAGGACGACATCAGGGCCCAAAGACACACACACACACACACACACACATCAGGGAAAAGAAAAACACACACACATCAGGGCCCAAAGAATGTGCAAAAGAACCTCACTTACAGAACCTTAAAATAGCAGATTTCATGACCTATAACTAGAGAAGCAGGCATAAAGTCCCTGTGTGTCACTCACACACACACCAGTGTTTCCCATACATTGACTAATCTGTGGCGGGGCGCCACGAAATAAAAATCGGCCGCCACAGATTAATATTCTATGTTTAATTTAATTTAAAAATAAGATCAAATCCTTGCATTGCCATTGAGCTGCGCTTTTTACGCACGCAGCCTTTCCTTGCCCCACCCCGCTCTCTCTCGTAGCCCGCTGCCCTTCCTCTGCATGTGCATTTAACAAAATATTCACGATTGTTGTTGCCACATAGAAGCATTGTTTGGATGTCGAATTTAGCATGCTTAGTCTACTTACAGCTGCTTGTCAATTTCATTGAAGGGCTCATTTTATTGACTCTGACACTGAATGTTTGCAAAATCCCAATGTAAATGGAAAAGTGTTTTCCAAAATTCAAAAGTGCTTGTCCCAAAGAGAAGTACGAACCTTTATTTTAACCCCCCCCCCCCCCCCCCCCCCCCCTTGTCAAAGTCAGCTACCGCCACAAATTAAATCCAATTACTGCACACACATACTCTCTCTCTCTCTCACACACACACAATTGGTAATTGGTTATGTATTCTGCTCTCTCTCTCTCAAATTACACTTTATTGGCATGAATGAATAAAATCTTTATTGCCAAAGCTACAGGTTTGACATATTAGGCACTGACTGAAATTAACATTTAATAACTTAGCAATTTAGTAGGGTGTATTATTTAGCAATTTAGTAAGGTGTATTATTTAGTAATTTAGTAGGGTGTATTATTTAGTAATTACGTAGGGTATATTATTGAACATTTAGCAAATTAGTAGGGTGTATTATTTAGTAATTTAGTAGGGTGTATTATTTAGTAATTTAGTAGAGTGTATTATTTAGTCATTTAGTAGGGTGTATTATTTAGCAATTTAGTAGGGTGTATTATTTAGTAATTTAGTAGGGTGTATTATTTAGTAGGGTGTATTATTTAGCAATTTAGTAGGGTGTATTATTTAGTAATTTAGTAGGGTGTATTATTTAGTAATTACGTAGGGTATATTATTGAACATTTAGCAAATTAGTAGGGTGTATTATTTAGTAATTTAGTAGGGTGTATTATTTAGTAATTTAGTAGAGTGTATTATTTAGAAATTTAGTAGGGTGTATTATTTAGTAATTTAGTAGTAATTTAGTAGGGTGTATTATTTAGTAATTAATTATTAATATAATATATAATAAGCTGGCAATACTGTCTCTCTATCTCTTTTTCTGTCTAACATGCACGCACGCACAGAGCCGCTGTGATCCTCACCTTGTTGTGTAGGCTAAGGGGAGGTGAGTGTGTGTGTGTGTGTGTGTGCGTGTGTGTGTGACCGCTGTGGTCCTCACCTTGTTGTGCAGGCTGAGGGCAGGGGAGTGTGTGTGTGTGTGTGTGTGCGTGTGTGTGTGACCGCTGTGGTCCTCACCTTGTTGTGCAGGCTGAGGGCAGGGGAGTGTGTGCATGTGTGTGCGTGTGTGTGTGTGACCGCTGTGGTCCTCACCTTGTTGTGCAGGCTGAGGGCAGGGGAGTGTGTGCGTGTGTGTGTGTGTGTGACCACTGTGATCCTCACCTTGTTGTGCAGGCTGAGGGCAGGGGAGTGTGTGCGTGTGTGTGTGTGCGTGTGTGTGTGACCGCTGTGGTCCTCACCTTGTTGTGCAGGCTGAGGGCAGGGGAGTGTGTGCGTGTGTGTGTGTGTGTGACCGCTGTGGTCCTCACCTTGTTGTGCAGGCTGAGGGCAGGGGAGTGTGTGCGTGTGTGTGTGTGCGTGTGTGTGTGTGTGACCGCTGTGGTCCTCACCTTGTTGTGTAGGCTAAGGGGAGGTGAGTGTGTGTGTGTGTGTGTGTGCGTGTGTGTGTGACCGCTGTGGTCCTCACCTTGTTGTGCAGGCTGAGGGCAGGGGAGTGTGTGCGTGTGTGTGTGTGTGTGACCGCTGTGGTCCTCACCTTGTTGTGCAGGCTGAGGGCAGGGGAGTGTGTGCGTGTGTGTGTGTGTGTGTGTGTGTGACCGCTGTGGTCCTCACCTTGTTGTGCAGGCTGAGGGCAGGGGAGTGTGTGCGTGTGTGTGTGTGCGTGTGTGTGTGTGTGACCGCTGTGGTCCTCACCTTGTTGTGCAGGCTGAGGGTAGGGGAGTGTGTGCGTGTGTGTGCGTGTGTGTGTGTGTGACCGCTGTGGTCCTCACCTTGTTGTGCAGGCTGAGGGCAGGGGAGTGTGTGCGTGTGTGTGCGTGTGTGTGTGTGTGACCGCTGTGGTCCTCACCTTGTTGTGCAGGCTGAGGGCAGGGGAGTGTGTGCGTGTGTGTGCGTGTGTGTGTGTGTGACCGCTGTGGTCCTCACCTTGTTGTGCAGGCTGAGGGCAGGGGAGTGTGTGCGTGTGTGTGTGACAGCTGTGGTCCTCACCTTGTTGTGCAGGCTGAGGGCAGGGGAGTGTGTGCGTGTGTGTGCGTGTGTGTGTGTGTGACCGCTGTGGTCCTCACCTTGTTGTGCAGGCTGAGGGCAGGGGAGTGTGTGCGTGTGTGTGCGTGTGTGTGTGTGTGACCGCTGTGGTCCTCACCTTGTTGTGCAGGCTGAGGGCAGGGGAGTGTGTGCGTGTGTGTGTGTGCGTGTGTGTGTGACCGCTGTGGTCCTCACCTTGTTGTGCAGGCTGAGGGCAGGGGAGTGTGTGCGTGTGTGTGTGTGTGTGACCGCTGTGGTCCTCACCTTGTTGTGCAGGCTGAGGGCAGGGGAGTGTGTGTGCGTGTGTGTGTGTGTG
>NC_055961.1:1906971-1909471 GCF_018492685.1 Alosa sapidissima
TGTGTGTGTGTGTGTGTGTGTGTGTGTGGGGGGGGGGGGTTGGGAGTATGTGGGTGGGTCAGTATGCGTATGTGCGTTGCAGGTTTGGAGTGGTTTGCTGAGACTGCTTCAACAACACCTAATCTCTCCCTACAGATGGCAAACGCCTGAATCAACACACCAGACCTCACACACACACACGCACACACACACACACACACACACACACACACACACACACACACACACACACACACACACACACACACACACACACACACACACCAGACCTTACAAAAACAACACAGACTCAGTAAACTTGAAGAATGCTGTTCGGAACAAAATAATAGAAATATTTCACTTTCTGTGGATCTTTGCAAAAAGTCTTGTAGACTGTGGTAAATTACAAGTGAGAACCTCAAAACCAAAACCTGAATCTGCACCTTCAAAACTCACCATGAAAGCAGAATACAGTTTTAGATGATTACTTTATGAATACAGTTTTAGATGATACTTTATGAATACAGTTTTAGATGATTACTTTATGAATACAGTTTTAGATGATACTTTATGAATACAGTTTTAGATGATTACTTTATGAATACAGCTTTATACTACGCATTAACATACAGACTAAAACATAGACGTTACTACAACACTGGTCACTTGCAAAAGGGAAACAGGAGTGAATCCCAACCCCATACCATCCCATAATATACCACCCCATAATATACCATCCCATAATATACCATCCCATAATATACCACCCCATAATATGCCACCCCATAAATATACCATCCCATAATATACCACCCCATAATATGCCACCCCATAAATATACCATCCCATAATATACCACCCCATAATATACCATCCCATAATATGCCATCCCATAATATACCAGCCCATAAGGAGGCCTGTGGCTCTATATTTAGAGGAAGAAAATGAAAGTGTGTGAAAACCCTGAAAGGTGGTCAGCTAGAGTGTGTGTGTGTGTGTGTGTGGGGGGGGGGTGCGTGCCTGTGACTGTGTGAGTGTATATGTGTGTGTCTGCATGTGTGTGTGTGTGTGTGTGCGTGTGCGGCGGTAGTGATGGGGGTTCAGACACAGAATCGTTACTCACAGCCAGATGGGGCTAAGATTCAGGAGAGAGAGAGTGTGTGTGTGTGTGTGTGTGTGTGTATGGTGTGTGTATGGTGTGTGTGTGTGTGTGTGTGTGTGTATGGTGTGTGTGTGTGTGTGTGTATGGTGTGTGTGTGTGTGTGTGTGTGTGTGTGTGTGTGTGTGTGTGTGTGTGTGTGTGTGTGTGTGTGTGTGTGTGTAGTCTGCTGACTAAGGAGCCAAGAAAGCCCCTTTGCAGACATATCTACACCCAACACAAACACGAAGGCCTTGGGTTCTTGGGTTCTTGGGTTCTTGGGTTGAGAAAAAGGCCTCTTCTGAAATCTCTTCTAAAAATGGAAGAGAGGGAGAGGGGGGGGGGGGGGCACCTCGGAATTCCTCTGTTCTCACCACACAAGGGAAGAGCGCAGTGTGTGTGTGTGTGTGTGTGTGTGTGTGTGTGTGTGTGTGTGTGTGTGTGTGTGTGTGTATGTGTGTGTGTGTGTGTGTGTCCATAAGCACCATAAGCATACATCTGTGTTTCTTTGGGAAAGTACTGACGGGTATGCGTGTGCATGCCCATTGCCCAATTCTACATACATACTGTAAGTGTCTGAGTATGTGTGTGTGTGTGTGTGTGTGTGTGTGTGTGCGTGCGTGTATGTGTGTGTGTGTGCATGCTGTGCCTGTATGTGTCTGAATGTGTGTGTGTGTGTGTGTGTGTGTGTGTATGTGTGTGTGTGTGTGTGTGTGTGCGTGCGTGTATGTGTGTGTGTGTGTGTGTATGTGTGTGTGTGTGTGTATATGTGTGTGTGTGTGTGTGTGTGTGTGTGTGTGTGTGTGTGTGTGTGTGTATGTGTGTGTGTGTGTGTGTGTGTGCGTGCGTGTATGTGTGTGTGTGTGTGTGTATGTGTGTGTGTGTGTGTATATGTGTGTGTGTGTGTGTGTGTGTGTGTGTGTGTGTGTGTGTGTGTGTGTGTGTGCATGCTGTGCCTGTATGTATCTCTGGCGTCAGGAATCTGTTTATCTGATATGTGTGTGTGTAAGCAGGAATGCTTCACCAAGTCTCGTTTGTGAGAGCATCTGTGTTTGTGGTTTGTGTGTTTCTGAATGTGTGTGTGTGTGTGTGTGTGTGTGAGTGTGTGTGTGTGTGTGGGGGGGTTAAAATCTGACGACCTTTTAACATCTATTTACACCCAGCTGGCTTCAGGGAGGTCGGGGCTATCACACTGTTTAAAACATCACACATGCACAGACACACACACACCCCCGCACACGCACGCATATAAACACACAAACTCACACACACACTAAGAGCGAGAGAAGGAGGGAGGGAGAGAGAGAGGGAGGGAGGGAGGGAGGAAGTTCACTCATATAAACAAACAGACAAATCAAAACAGATAGAAACACACAGGTAGAC
>NC_055961.1:1914471-1916971 GCF_018492685.1 Alosa sapidissima
GGCTGGCTGGGTGAAACACAGATTAAAGCTATTTGTTTGTCTTTCACCCTTTCACCCACCCAGCCACACAAGCGCTGTGTTGAAATTGACTCAGCTCCCTCACACACACACAAGCGCTGTGTTGAAATTGACACACATTTGTGTTGTCCCTGAGATCACACGCCACGTGTCATTTTAACACATCACTCTTGTGTGTGTGAGGGAGCTGAGTCTACACAAACACCCCTGTCTTTAGGTAATGATTTGCAGTGAATTTGTGTGTGTGTGTCTGTGTTTGTGTGTGTGTGTGTGTGTGCGCGCCTGCGTGTGCGTGTGTATGTGTGTGCGTGTGTACCCCTGACCACAATTTATTGTTTTTACCCTTGTCCATCCTCCAGACTCCTCACACTGTCCCATTGTTTCCTAAGCGTTGGCTGTCCAAACTAATAAACCACTTATTTTAAAATGGGGAGGGGTTGAAGTGTGTGTGTGTGTGTGTGTGTGTGTGTGTGTGTGTGTGTAGGGGGGGGGGGGTAAAAGCTGCAAGTCTGGATCTCTCAGCAGCTCGGGGCTCCGACCCGCGACGGGGAAAAACTGGGGAAAACTCCCTCGCAGACGCAACACCCCCTCGCATCCACCACCATACATTTAAAACCACATAATAGCTGCGCCCCCCGGGTCCAATGAGCATATTAACCAGCGCGGTTTCCAGGCGGAGGCACGAGACGGAGGTGTCGATCCCAGCCTGGTGATGGGCCGGCCTTGAGAGGACACCCTGGAAAACGGCCCGGCAGTGACTGTGACTGACCAACTGCAGCCAACATCCCGGAAAACACCCCCAAAACGCTGGTCTATAGAACAGCACACGGGGTAATAGTCTAACAAACCACTGCAGTGATCAGCACACGGGGTCTAACAAACGATTGCAGTGTGAATGAAAAGTTGGCAACTTTTCGGTCGCGCAACTGTTAACAAGCTAAATGGTCACGCAACCTCACACAATGTCAAGATCACGGACCCCAAACAAGCAGAAATCAAGCTACTTTTCACTACTGATAGTTATACTTGAGCGTTTCACGTATCAAAAGTTCCTAAAAATAAAGGCTTCACAGTCCGTCTCTAACTCATTCAAACTTCCCGTTAAAACTAACAAAGCGCCAGAAGTTACACAAAGAAACCCGATTAAGTCTCCCTAATCTCCCGATTAGCTGTCGTTATGGGGAGCCTAGCGCGCTCCGGAGCCCCAGCAAACCGCTAAGGCGAAGAGTATTCTAAAAAGACACGGATAAGTGCGTCACCGAGTCGCTCATTCTAGACCAAAGTTTGATGAACTTCGCCAATGCTGTTTATCCGCAGGAAACGACACTGACCTTTGTTTGCCGTCCCATTCAGATCGCTCCGCTGATGATGATGGACGGTCTCTCCTCAGTCCGTGAGATTTTGCATGACAAAGGGGCCAGACACTATGCCCAACGCTACTCCCTCTCCCTCTGCCTCCAGACGGCACCTCCTCCCCCGCTCCACAAAGTCCGGGCGTTCTGCGCTGGAGTGGAACTGTATCGGTTGGGTGGTCGGAGCTGGGGGACGCGCCAACTTCACAAAAAGTACAAGGGGGGGGGGGTTGCTGTAGCCCCGTCCTCTTTATCGACCCCGCAAGCCTCACAGAATCAATACCGGCACTATCTCAAACATGTGCGCGACGCGCTGTTTGACTTCTAAAACGAACCCACAGAAAAGTTGCGCAAGCCAAATCTACAAAGTCCCGTCTGTTGTTCTACTTGTGAAGAAAAACGAATTGACAGCAGAGTCCAAGACTTTCCAGGGTGAGAGAGGGAAAAAATGTAGTTAACGGCCTTTACAATCTGGCTTCAATCAGCACACATTGCCCTGTCTGGGTTGGGAACTTTTCAGGAGGAATAAATTGAGTTTCGTGTAATTTTGAGAGTGACGCAATGCCCCCCCCCCCTCGGGCTTCATCATGAACTAACAAGTCCACATCGGCAACACAGATGATTATCAAGTGTCTGATTCATCCTCAAACTCCATGGGGATCAATCTCTGGTCCACACACCCTCTGATGACAGGGCAGGCCACATGACTGACTGTCCATGATTTGGCAGAATGGCCTTTGGACCCTGACAAACTCAAACACACACAGATGACTCCAACCAGGATAAAATGCACTGTCTCTCTTTCTCTCTCTCTCGCTCTCTCTCTCTCTCTGTGTGTGTGTGTGTGTGCGTACACAACAATAAAATCAATCATCAGGTCTCCGAGCCATTGAGCCTGCATTCAGCAGACGCGGAGCCAGAATGATCTAGAGAGAGCCTGAACATGAAAAGTGGAACAGAGAGAGAGAGAGAAAGAGAGAGAGTGAGAAAGAGAGAGAGAGAGTGAGAGAGTGAGAAAGAGAGAGAGAAAGACAGAGAGAGAGAGTGAGAGAGAGAAAGAGAGAGTGAGAGAGAGAGTAAGAGAGAGGGGGAAAGAGAGAGAGAGAGTAGAGAGAGTAAGAGAGAGTGAG
>NC_055961.1:1921971-1924471 GCF_018492685.1 Alosa sapidissima
GCGTGACACGACTTTTTTTAAGTTGGCAAAAGTTTGAACTAGCCAACTAGCTCTGCTGGTGGGAAAACGCATGGGACTAGCGCTGTCCTATTGCGTGCAGAGGGAATTTGAAAGACAACTGATTATCCCGCCCCTCAGACTGAGCACTGCGAACGGTGAGTGTCCAGACCCTACATTTTAATGTGGCTCTGGCTCGCCAGGCTAAGAGAGAGAAGGAGATGTATAAAAAACAGAGTGAGAAAGAAAATGAGATAGAGAGAGATGGAGAGATATATAAATAGAGAAAGAGAGGGATAGAGAAGGTGCATTAGAGCGCTAATATCAGAAATCCAACAGCTCTGATCCTAATAGAGTACAGTTGCTATGAGTCAACACCCAATAAGGACATAAGCCACTGGGTTCACCAAGAGAGAGAGAGAGAGAGAGAGAGAGAAAGAATGGAAGGAAGAAAGAAAGAATGAACAAAAGAAAAAAGGAAAAAAAGACAGAGCAAAAGAAAGAAAGGAGTAACCCATCCGTGTATATTTCCAGAGATAGAGTGATGCAGGCAGACAGAATAGCCGAGACTGATGGAGAGCGAGAATGATGGACATGAGGGAAAAGAGAGAGAGAGAGAGAGAGAGAGAGAGAGGAGGATGACCCCCTCCACACACACACACACCTCCCCAGAGCTGAGAGGGAACAGCCTTCAGGAAGTTATTCATCTCCTGTTTGTTTATGTTGTCCTTTCTGAACCACCATGACTAGGTTAATACCGCACACACACACACACACACACATACACACACACACACACTGTCTCTCTCTCTCACAGACACACTTACACACACAACCACACACACACACACACACACACAAACTGTCTCTCTCTCTCTCACACATACACACACACACACAGTGTGGCTCACACACACACAGACACACACACACACACACTTTCAGACACACACACACACACACACACACACACACACACACACACACACACACACACACACACACACACACACACATACACCACATCAAACATTATTATACTTTCTTACTAATTATAGCTACATATATAAACAACAGCACATCAAAGTCTGTTCTCTGTGATTAGGGAAATGGGGGGGGCATAAAAAAGAAAGAAACGGAAGGACACAATGAGAGAGAGAGAGAGGGGGATAGAGAGAGAGATAGAGAGAGAGCAAGAGAGAGAGAGAGGGAGAGAGAGAGGGGGAGAGAGAGAGAGATAGAGAGAGCAAGAGAGAGAGAGGGGAGAGAGAGAGAGGGAGCGTTAAGCCCCTTTCAGACGTGCACTGGAGTCCTGACATGATCCATGAATAAAACCGCTGAGCTGCATGTGTGAACACAGTGTCCCAATTATTTTGCCCACCAGTACCAAGGCTGGACACTCTAACAGCCCCCACAGTACCAAGGCTGGACATCACTCGGGTCTATTAGCGCCCCAGTACCAAGTCTGGATGTAACCCGGTGAGTGTTCATCTGGGAAGTTAAAGCCGGTAGATTTGCACCTAGTCAGCGGTGAGGACGTTCTGTGCAAAACTGATGGTGTGAATAAGTTCCACCCGCAATGGCAGGTCCACATCTGCACTCAACTCCGTATGAGTTCGGGACCTAATTATTCAATTACACAACTGCACTGCTCTATTGAGCAACTACACAACTACACAACTACACAACTACACTGCTCTATTGGGCAACTACACAACTACACAACTACACTGCTCTATTGGGCAACTACACAACTACACTGCTCTATTGGGCAACTATACAACTACACAACTACACAACTACACTGCTCTATTGGACAACTACACAACTACACTGCTCTATTGGGCAACTTCACAACTACACAACTACACTGCTCTATTGGACAACTACACAACTACACAACTACACTGCTCTATTGGGCAACTACACAACTACAATGCTCTATTGGGCAACTACACAACTACATAATACACAACTACACTGCTCTATTGGGCAACTACACAACTACACAACTACACTATTGTGTAACTACACAACTACACTGCTCTACACTGCTCTATTGGGCAACTACACAACTGGGCATTCATACAGTATCAGACTGGTACTTCAGTGGGAAGTATTTCAGTCTCACACTCAAACACACACACACACACTTACCCTGTCTCAACTGGGTTGGCCGGGTAATGGGGACTCCATCGAGGCTGCAGAGGTTGCCGCAGGGGTCAAGGATCACGACCCCTGACCTGTTGGTGATGACGCAGTGTTCTGGCCGTACTCCGTGGCCCTGGATGGTGATGTCCTGAGGCACTGCAGCGTCGTCCCGGCCGATACGCGTCACCTCTGGTACCACAGAGCGTCGGAAGAGAGGACAGATATCTATCACTGATGAGGTCATATATATCACTGATGAGGTCATATATCTATCACTGATGAGGTCATATATATCACTGATGAGGTCATATATCTATCACTGATGAGGTCATATATATCACTGATGAGGTCA
>NC_055961.1:1939471-1959471 GCF_018492685.1 Alosa sapidissima
TTATCAGCTCGAGCTTGAGATCCCGCGCTACCTCTGACCAGCTGACAATGGCTTTAAATATCCCCCCACGAAGCGCGTGACTGTCCACTCGCCGGACACAAGCGCAGCTTTCATTACACGCGCGGCACCGCTTCGTTTCCAGTCCATTAATATGTATAAATGTGAAGAATCGGGACCTTGTTTTGTCCTCGCAGGAAACCACTTGTGCAATGTAATGTGGCTCTATTGCGTTCAAAGTTATCAGTTTGAATCACATATCATGTATACAGTAGCCTAACTGTAATTTTAGCTATTATGTGTGCTGCTGGGTTAAGAACTTGTGCTGTAGGTTCCGACCTGGGGTCACTTTACACTTAGCTGTGTGCGCTAACATTTAGTGCAGTGTAAACATAACTTACCATTGCCATAGCAAGTCGACCGTCGTCTGCCATAATGGTTTTAAAAAGTTACTCCACACGGAAAGGTGAGCTTAGGCTGTAAATTAACGGCAGGCCACGGGGTCCCTACGGTGCCGGTTCGGAGAATCATCCTGAAGACAGCGAAGCTGGTAACAAATCAGCAGCCAAGCCTGGTATATGAGACCGGTCGTTTACAACAGCTTTAATAATCCATGAAAACATAAGAAATTATGGTCGGGCAGGATGTGTTCAGCGGTTCCCACCCTTCATTCATAATGTCAGAAATAGGTGTGTACCTGGGAGCCGCAGCGCGTGGGAGAATTCCCACATGTCCAGAAGTGGAGCGTCCTCTCAGATTGAGCCGTTCCAAGTCGTTTTTCTTCGGCGGACAGATATCGGCCGGAGAGAGGGGCGAGTTTGATTTTTAATTTCTGGCTTCGGAAGGAAATTTCTCTCAGTAAACAGGAAGCCGGGCCCCGGCGCAGCATGAGCGCTCGAGCGCGAGCAGCCGTCCCATAAATCTGCAGCGTGCAGACTGAGGGAGCAGAACGTGACAATCAGCCTTGTCTGCGCGTGGTGACCCCTAACCAGCGGTTCATGTGGTCAGCACGAACCGTGTAATTGATCCCAGTTTACAGATTATGGTGTGAAAGGCTACATGATGGTTTGCTTTGGCAGATTATGGTGTGGTTCAGTGGATTATGGTTTGGTGTGGTAGTGTGGAGTTGGGAAAATGTATATATATAACCCTATTTAATCCAGTGTAAACATAGCAATAACTGGCCATCCTGACTATTAATCTTACTGTGAAAGGAGCAAAATACCTCCCTGACCCTGTGAGTGGCATGTGTGTTTTTCTCTTTCAGTGTGTGTGTCTTGTGTGTGTATGTTGAGTAGCAGCAGCAGCAGATAACTTTAGATCAGTAAGGCATATGTGCACAGCCATGATGATGAGTCTATAGGAAGCAAAATAAGTGACCTGATGTAGCGTCTGTTCTGAAAGGCCTGTGTGGACAGAGGGGGGGGTCCGCTCTGTTTCTAACATCCCGGGACAGGGAGGGGAAATGGACTGTTTACAGACGTCTTACAAACACGGCCGTTTCTTTCGGCCCCAGGGGTTGGGCTGAGCTGCTCGACCAAAGCACTTCCTGTCCTCAGGCTAACCTCACCCTCAACGCCACTCGCCCCATCCTCTCACCCCCCCCCCACACTCACCCCCCCACACACACACTCACCCCCCCCCACACACACACACTCACTCCCCCCCCACACCCCCCACACACACACTCACTCCCCCCCACACTCACCCCCCCCCCCCCCCCACACACACACTCACTCCCCCCCACACACACACTCACCCCCCCCACACACACACTCACCCCCCCCCCCCCCACACACACACACACACTCACCCCCCCCCCCCCACACACACACACACACTCACTCCCCCCCCCCCCCACACACACACACACTCACTCCCCCCCAGTGTAAACATGTAGATAGGTGCAGAGCGGTCCCTGGAACCAGCTCCAGATCAGATTGTGTGGAATCAGCAGACCAGGCCTGGCTCTGGCATAGAGGGCACGTCTACCTGACGGGCATATAGGGCACGTCTACCTGACTGGCATAGAGGAGGGCACGTCTACCTGACTGGCATAGAGGGCACGTCTACCTGACTGGCATAGAGGGCACAACTACCTAAGCCATCATGACTGTTTTGTCTCTGATGTATTTTAGTTCAGGACGTTTTCTCAGGTGGCGCAGGTCTGGTGGAGATGAGGGTTTGTGCTGAATATGTGTGTGGTGGAGATGTGGCTGTTAGTTACAGATGTGTGTGGTGAAGATGTGGCTGTTAGTTACAGATGTGTGTGGTGGAGATGTGTGTGCTGGAGATGTGGCTGTTAGTTAGAGATGTGTGTGGTGAAGATGTGGCTGTTAGTTACAGATGTGTGTGGTGGAGATGTGGCTGTTAGTTACAGATGTGTGTGGTGAAGATGTGGCTGTTAGTTACAGATGTGTGTGGTGGAGATGTGTGTGCTGGAGATGTGGCTGTTAGTTAGAGATGTGTGTGGTGAAGATGTGGCTGTTAGTTACAGATGTGTGTGGTGGAGATGTGGCTGTTAGTTACAGATGTGTGTGGTGAAGATGTGGCTGTTAGTTACAGATGTGTGTGGTGGAGATGTGGCTGTTAGTTACAGATGTGTGTGGTGAAGATGTGGCTGTTAGTTACAGATGTGTGTGGTGGAGATGTGTGTGCTGGAGATGTGGCTGTTAGTTAGAGATGTGTGTGGTGAAGATGTGGCTGTTAGTTACAGATGTGTGTGGTGGAGATGTGGCTGTTAGTTACAGATGTGTATGGTGGAGATGTGGCTGTTAGTTACAGATGTGTATGGTGGAGATGTGTGTGGTGAAGATGTGGCTGTTAGTTACAGATGTGTGTGGTGAAGATGTGGCTGTTAGTTACAGATGTGTGTGGTGGAGATGTGGCTGTTAGTTACAGATGTGTGTGGTGAAGATGTGGCTGTTAGTTACAGATGTGTGTGGTGGACATGTGGCTGTTAGTTACAGATGTCTGTTTGAGTCAAAGATGTGGCTTCGTATTACAAACACTGCATGTGTTGTAGATGTGGCTTTCAATTGTATAAGTGTGTTTGTGTTAGAGATATGTGTTTGTGTTGAAGATCTGAGTGTTGTTTTAGAGATGCAGTTTTATGTGAGAGATAATAAGGCGATGGAAGAGTCCCATGTTACTGTTAGAGATGATGCAATATTGGAGCAATGTGCAGATGAGAGGAGGATCGTTCTCCTGATTCTTCTCTAATAGTCCCTGGCTGGGCCTGTAGGTGGTGAGAGGGGAGAGGGAATCTATTGTTTGGTACATGTGTCTGCTCCAGGACACGGCATATTAATCACGCTGGATATTTGGACTCAGCAGGGCTCCACAGGGGGAGTGGACAGAGAAGTCAAGAAGGGAGGGTACTCAAGATGGCGCTCAGTCTTACTTGGCAACCCAAACTTAGGATGTGTCCATGGCAACCCAAACTTAGGGTGTGTCTATGGCAACGTTTCTATGTGTTTAAGGTTATGGTTATGGTTATGACATTTTTGCAAAGGGACTTACAAAATATGAACATTACAATAGTTTAAATGAACAGTTAACCTTTTTTAAAAAGTTGTTAAGCCTGCATTAAGCAAATTAGTAATAATAACAATAATATCAATGCAATATCAAATATCAATAATGAAAATAAACAGAAACCATAAATATATCCCTCTAAAAATTAATTAATTAGGTGTAAGCTTAAGAGATAAGTCTTTAAACCCCTTTTAAAAGACCCAAAGTTATTGCAGGAACGCTAAAAAACTGTTTAATGAACCAAATTAATTGAACACACTTAGTGTTGTTTAATGGCTGAACAAGAAAAAGAATATAATATCTCTTAGTTTTAATTTAATTTAAATCGTTTATAATATTGTAGCATTTGCTGATTTGCTTTGCTTGCTAGTGACACCATTGGGATCAGGTCTGGAGCATGTGGAAGTGCAGCACCGTACAGCAAGAGCACTCAGAGCAGACACAGGGAGGAGGGAGGAGGGCCAGAGAGAGGAGGAAGGACGCAGGAATGTTAACAGCAGATGTTCTGGCACTGTGTCAGTGACAACAGCCGAGTTTGGGTTCTGGCTTATTTTTATTTTTTTTTAAAGAGGGTTGTCTCCCTCGCCTGGACATTGCAAGGATTGCAGAGAGTGGCTATTTTATGTAATGGGACAGGCAAAATGGAGAGTGGGCCTAACAGAGTGTGTGTGTGTGTGTGTGTGTGTGTGTGTGTGTGTGCATTTGTGAAAAGAAGATAATCACTTCCAGGCACATTTTGCCTGTTGTGTGCCTTAAGTATCTCCTGTGTGCCTGTGAACAAACACTGTATCCTGGTGTGTTAGCTGGTGTACTGGTGAACACACACTGTATACTGGTGTGTTAGCTGGTGTACTGGTGAACAAATACCATATCCTGGTGTGTTAGCTGGTGTACTGGTGAACACACACTTTATACTGGTGTGTTAGCTGGTGTACTGGTGAACACACACTGTATACTGGTGTGTTAGCTGGTGTACTGGTGAACAAATACCATATCCTGGTGTGTTAGCTGGTGTACTGGTGAACACACACTTTATACTGGTGTGTTAGCTGGTGTACTGGTGAACACACACTTTATACTGGTGTGTAGTAATAGAGACGGAGTCCCATCAGATGTGTAATGACTCCTCTACAGAAGAAAAGGAGCCGGAGAGTCCAGTCCCTCCAGACCACACACACACACACACACGCACACACTCTCACTCACACACACACACACACACACACACACACACAGACACACACAGTCGGGGCAGCTGAGGTTCTGATTTGACCGTGACCAGACCCAGCGCTGCAGACTCAGAACTCAGAACCGTGACCAGACCCAGCGCTGCAGACTTAGAACTCAGAACCGTGACCAGACCCCGCGCTGCAGACTCAGAACTCAGAACCTGCAGTATGTATTTATTTGGCAGACAGACCTGCCAATGGCACCAGCTGGGAAAATATATGGCTGAATTTGACCTTGACAGACCAAATAAGACTGCACTTGACCTTGACAGAGCAAATGAGGTGGCACTTGACCTTGACAGACCAAATGAGGCTGCACTTGACCTTGACAGACCAAATGAGGCTGCACTTGACCTTGACAGACTGAAGAGAGCATCCAGAGATGAGCTAATAAATGAGTGTAACTAATGTATTTTCTCTCTTTGCTGTTTTCTGGCTCATAAGGTGGTGTGTGGTCGTGTATTGGTGCAATACTGATCACATATATATATCTGGTTAGGGACTGTTCGTTATTTATAAACGGGGCCACCGGAGGGATTTTGAGTGCTTCAATTAAAAGTTGTATGACCCTCCCCTGCCTACAAGATGATTTTCAACGACCCTCCAGCGACATTTTCAAAAAAGACATGACCCTCCCCGGCCAATTGTCGCTACCTTCCGCCCGCGCTTTTAAGCGCTATGAAAACACATCAACTTAAGCTACCGTCCTAAAATCTACCTCTACTTTCTGATCTTACACATCACACTTCACCAAGATGGTGGCCATTTCAGTAGATTTACTCACTAACATTGTTGTGGAAACACAATAAGCATGGAAACTAAATGCACACTTTCTGCAACTGCATTAGCCTACTTGAAAAGTTACTCCTCCAGTAAGTATTCACATGAAATAAAACAATAAAACATTGAGACCACTCAACAAAGCACACTTGGTAATAACAAATTCAACACATGAACTTGTTGCTATGGACTCGTCTCTAGGCTTCCTCAGTCATTGTAAAGCTGCCGAAGCTGAACATTATCCAAAACTCAATTTCTCAGACGAGCGTCAATTTGGGAGCTTCCTTCTCAAATGACTTGAAAAGGCCGTTTGCACAATTTCACAAATAATCACAGGGACCGAAAAATACCTAACATGCCAACTTTTTCCGGGTTTATCATTTTAACTTTTCCCCGCTGTCTTGCCGTTGTAATATTTTCCCGTAATATCCCATATTACTGTAATACTCTCATAATATTAGTCCTGCATTCTGGCCTGTCTCTGTGTTGTCCTGTTGTTACCCCTTGCCCTTCCAGTGAAACAGATGTATTCAAATAATCGTTTTGCTTGCTTGAATGCGAACTCAGAGTGATGTTAACCTAGGCCTATTTAAGTTAACGACGTGGTTGTCGTGAGAGCACGATTCATTGGCGCTTGCAGTGTTCGGCCGTAGGCTATGTCTACGTGTGCACCTGTCAGGCTACTCAGCTACGAGTAGACAAAGAATTCCCCCTGTATATTCACTCCAAGTTGGCCTACTATAACTTACCAACTCTACACTGTAGACCATAAACTGGCTATTTATATGACCAAATGTATTTGTTCAACTTTATGAAGCAGAATTACGCACTGCTACTTGGAACGTAACACATTTTGTTGGCAGGAGAGAGAATTATGGCAAGCCGTTCAAGACAAAACGTCTGTCAAAATAACGCCTCCACGTGTAGATTTTTTACTTCTTCAGGAGTAAAAAATAGACGTCTGAGCGTCAGACGTCAAATTTTTACATGTGCCACGCGCGCAAAAACTTTGCGTCTGACGTCAGAGGTAAAAAAATGACGTCTGGGTGATTTGCTGCAATGCCAGAGCCTTTGTGCCAGAGTAGACACAGCATTGGCTGCTGGAAACAGGAAATGCAGCTGCTATAGTTGCAGCAGAAGAAACAAGATGCCAGAGCAATGTGCAGCATATTCCTGCTCAAATCGGCAGACCATCGCAAACAGGGCTCGGGGGATTACTTTTCACAAGTAAGATTTAACATTATCGTACTATTGGTTGTATTTTATGAATGCAATATTACCAGAGAGTTGAAAAGGAGCAATTATTGTTATTGTATGTAAATCGTAGCCAGCTAGCTAGGCTACTTGCTAGGTGTTCAGGTGTTCACCCGGCTATGAACTGAGACTTGATGAGTCATATTCCATAACACTGACTTACATTACAACTGACACAAGAATGCTATTGTAGAAATGAATCAAATATTACTAATAGATAGATAGAGATAGATAGATAGATACTTTATTGATCCTCAAGTGGAAATTCAAGATACTGATAGTTTAGCTAACTACAATTCCCAAGTAGCTTGCCCAACACTGTATTATTCACATGTAATTCACTCTAACAAAAATAAGATGCATCTCAAATCCCTTTTTATTCATTTATTTATTTTATATCTCCCCAGAACAACTGCCTTGCTCAAGGACTACCACGAATGACCTGAACAGTCTACCTACAATGGTACTGTTACCACACTGCACATAGCTGTACATACTGTACATATCTGTTTATATGGTTTACACTAAATATCCATATTTATTCAGTTTGTCTGTAATATATTCACTGCATAATACACTGCATATATCTAATATTTTTCTTACTACTACTATAATGATACTGCCACTACATTGCACATATCTGTACATGTTGTTTATCTTACATGGCCATATTTATTCTGCTCTTCTAAGGTTACTGCTAATACACTGCACATACTTATATTTAATTTATACTACTCTAAACCACCTTCTGAAAACAACTGTACACTGTCTACACTGCACTATATCTTTTGTCTGTCTATGCACCAACTACTTTGTATATCACATTGCACTTTTCTTCTTTTTTGCACTTCTGGTTAGACACAAACTGCATTTTGTTGTCTCTGTACTTGGACTCTGCACAATGACCATAAAGTTGAATCTAATCAAATCTAATCTAATCACCTGCATTCGCCATTCTGTCTCCCATTTTCCCACTGTCTGGATGACTCGGTCCTCTTTTATGGAGTTTACCCAGTTTCATTATGTACTGCCACCTGCTGTCTGTAGCACTTTTGTTCTCAGTCTAAGTGTATCTAAGCAATTTTAGCAAGGTGGACTGGGAACATACAAAATTACATGCACCAGTTGTGCTTGTACTGTCACCAGCATGACAGTAACCTCTGTCTCACTGAGCCTGTGAAGACACTCCCAGATTCTTTACTGATTGCATTGAACGGGGCTGATCTCAGCCGTTTTTAAAATGTTTCTTAATTCCTCTTTATTTGATCTCTTCATTGGGGCTGGAACCTTTAAACTGTGAATAACACATGCTGGCCTTTTTGTCTTGTATTAATGAACTGTTACATTTACTTATGCCAAAAATCAATGTCTGTTTTTTTAACAATCAGAAACAAACCTACAAACTTGCACTTTTCAATGTTTATGGAACTTTTCTAACAGATATTGAACCCAGTTACACCATTTCCTTTACTTATTCCAAACCAATGTCTGTTTATCAAACTTTATTTTTGATGCCACTTAAATATGAAAACACTTGAAAATGTGTATGGAATTACAACTACATTTAACTCATTAAAACTTGTATCAAACCAGTGGGTATGTGGGCAAAAATGTGGGCAAGGGAAGCGGTTGAGCACTGCTCTCCCATGCCCACATCCACGGCTGAAGTGCCCTTGAGCAAGGCACCTAACCCCTCACTGCTCTCTCATGCCCACATCCACGGCTGAAGTGCCCTTGAGCAAGGCACCTAACCCCTCACTGCTCTCCTATGCCCACATCCACGGCTGAAGTGCCCTTGAGCAAGGCACCTAACCCCTCACTGCTCTCCCATGCCCACATCCACGGCTGAAGTGCCCTTGAGCAAGGCACCTGACCCCTCACTGCTCTCTCATGCCCACATCCACGGCTGAAGTGCCCTTGAGCAAGGCACCTAACCCCCTCACTGCTCTCCCATGCCCACATCCACGGCTGAAGTGCCCTTGAGCAAGGCACCTGACCCCCTTACTGCTCCCCGAACGCTGCTGTAGCAGGCAGCTCACTGCTCGGGGTTACGGTACCGATCCACTTGCACGACACTTCATTTTGTCGTGTCGCATTCCACTCTAGTCCTATGGGTGACGTCAAGCGACTTTAACGTACCCGCAAAGCATTCCGGGAAGGCAGCGCTGCATTTGAAAATATGTCGCGCGTCAAAAAGCTGGACGAAGCCCATCTTTATGCAAATGAATCCGTTGAACGCGAGGCGACTCTCCAATGAAAGGACGAGGTTGTAGGTCCTTTGTTCTACCACAACGGTGCATGTGAAACTTTGGTTCCGCTTACAAGACAAATAATGTTTTAACGATCTCTTCCACGACCACCTAGTAGTCACAAACGAAACTAGGATTTGGATGAATATATTGACTGTTGGTGTTTCTGGTGAGGATTTGAGATTGCATTGAGTAGTTTAAATAAAACAAGATTTCCAAATGGCTTGCATAGTTTGTTTAGGCTATTAATGTGTTGTATACTGTTAAGTACATGCCTAAAATTGTGGTCCATTTGTGGAAAAGCACTTAAGATACGTTAAAACGAACTGAGTATGAGCTGGTAACTGACATTTTAAACAAAACGCCCACATACGACTGAACGTGGGGAGGCAGCGCGACATCTATGCGACACGACAAAATGAAGTGTCGTGCAAGTGGATCGGTACCGTTAGTGTGTGCTTCACCTCACTGTGTGCTGTGTGTGTTTCACTGATTCACAGATTTGGATAAATGCAGAGACCAAATTTCCCTCACGGGATCAAAAGAGTGTATATATACTTATACAGAAAGGTTCCATAAACATTTAAATGAGATCAGCCATTCAGACACCTGAGGGGTAGGCTATTCCAAGTAGGCTACGTGGTTACGGGTGCAGAGAGACCTGTAACGCCTCCCTGAGGGTAGTGGGGTGAACAGTCTGTGGTTGGGGTGAGAACAGTCTTTGATGATGCTGCGCGCCTTACGCAAGCATCGCTTGCCCTGGATGGCCTCGATGGAGGGGAGTGAGGAACCGGTGATGCGTTGGGCAGTTTTCACACCCTCTGCAGTGCTTTCCGGTCATGGGCAGAGCAGTTGCCATACCAAAAAGGTGATGAAGGTGGAGCTCATAAATCAAATATTCAGTCACAGTCTAGCAGATGCCCTGCAGTAATGCAATGTAGAGCTACACCTTCCTCAGTTCCAGGGGTGTGAGGAGACTGTTCAGATCATTCGTGGTAGTCCTTGAGCAAGGCAGTTGTTCTGGGGAGATATAAAATAAATAAATGAATAAAAAGGGATTTGAGATGAATCTTATTTTTGTTAGAGTAAATTACATAATTGAATAATACAGTGTTGGGCAAGCTACTTGGGAATTGTAGTTAACTAAACTATCAGTTACTCTGCCATAAATAAAACTTCACTACACAAAACTACCACCCCAGTCAAATGTAGCAAGCTTAGTAACACAAACACAGCAGTAGGCTAGTTCACTACATAGGAAGCTTCTTTAAATTGTACTAATTTCACATGACAAAAGTGTAGCTTGTTTGGCCAAGCTACTTCATATAAAGAAGTTAAGCTATTAAAAAGTTACTTTATTCAGGAAATAGTGAAGCTACCACCAACACACTTATTACTAGCTAAGCTACAAGTAGCAACTGCCCGATAATAGGCTACAGTATGTGCCACTTGTGTAAAATTCGCCGGCCAATGTTATATTAGTAATATTTGATTCATTTCTACAATAGCATTCTTGTGTCAGTTGTAATGTAAGTCAGTGTTATGGAATATGACTCATCAAGTCTCAGTTCATAGCCGGGTGAACACCTGAACACCTAGCAAGTAGCCTAGCTAGCTGGCTACGATTTACATACAATAACAAAGATCCTTGCTCCTTTTCAACTCTCTGGTAATATTGCATTTACAAAATACAACCAATAGTACGATAATGTTAAATCTTACTTGTGAAAAGTAATCCCCTGAGCCCTGTTTGCGATGGTCTGCCGATTTGAGCAGGAATATGCTGCACATTGCTCTGGCATCTTGTTTCTTCTGCTGCAACTATAGCGGCTGCATTTCCTGTTTCCAGCAGCCAATGCTGTGTCTACTCTGGCACAAAGGCTCTGGCATTGCAGCAAATCACCCAGACGTCATTTTTTTTACCTCTGACGTCAGACGCAAAGTTTTTGCGCGTGGCACACGTAAAAAATTGACGTCTGACGCTCAGACGTCTATTTTTTACTCCTGAAGAAGTAAAAAATCTACACGTGGAGGTGTTATATTGACAGACGTTTTGTCTTGAACGGCTTGCCATAGAGAATGACAGTGATTAACAAATTGCACTTGTTGCTGGTTACCAATAAATACTATATTTTTTGCAAACAACAAAAACAGAAAGGATGGAGACAGCAAAGCTAGAGATGGGCAGGAACAAGGTCAATTGGTAGAAATGCTTGTCAAACCGTTGAAGAGCTGGATGTGTGGATGAATGAAGCACAAGTATGCTTTATGTTAAGCATGCACACTGTTTAAAGTTAGGCTATACGGTCAACTCCAAGTAAACCAAAGTTAAATTTAGCTTTTTTAGGGCTGGATAAAGTTGACCAAATGGATATAGGCTGTTAGGCGTGAATAAAGTAGGCTACTTTGTTGCTCCAACCCTTCCAACGTGGGGACCGATGTTGACATTTTCCGTATTTTGCGTGAGAAACCCGGGAAATCTCCCTTATTTTCATAGTTCAATGTCGACAGAGCTATGGAACGAAAGAGAACGTTATATGACGACAGAAATCAACAATCAAACAAGCCACTTTGATTTTTTGCTGTTTTCATTAATACAAAGGTGACCCTCCCCTCAACAAAGAATAAAAAGACATGACCCTCCCCTATTTTCGTCCGGTGGCCCCGTTTATAAATAACGAACGGTCCCTTATTTGCAATACTGATCACATATATATCTGGTTATTTTAAGGGACTTGTATTGCTACAAACTACAATTGTGTGACATATTTATTATGAATGTTTTTGATTATGAATGATGGATTTCAAGTGCAGTTTGAAATAACAGAGTGCTTCATAATGACTAGGAGTAAAACACATGATATGAGCAATATTGTTGCTCTATCTCTGGTATTTGTAAAAGAAATAAATAAAAATAAAACGAACAGAATAAAACACATGCAGATGATTAGATGAACTGGCCAGAATCTAAAGCCCTCCTACACATACTCTTATTGTCCTACTGATTTGATGATCGTTTTGGGTTTGAATTTGTGCCAATCCTTTGTGCTAAACTACTGAAATATTGTATGATTGGCATTCCTATGTCTGGCTGCACATTACTGTAAATGATTGCATATCTAAAAAATATTAGCATAAATAATGCTTATCTGCAGAAGAATCCTTATGCTACGCAATACATACAATCTGGTGAAACATAGCTGAATTGATTAATTTAATTGAATTTGTTTACTTTGAGAATGAGCATTCAGCAAAATGACTAGTCTGAGTGACCAGTCCCGTCCATGGAAAAAGAGAAGACACTACTTGTTAATTTTCTGGGGTTGTGCTGACATGACAAGATCACAGGCTAAGATGATATGATAGGCAGGTATGTTATTGGCACATGAATGTCCTTGATGGAACTTCAGGAATACTATTACGTTGTTATTTGGTGCCAGATACAATATCAAATGGTTTCTGGTTATTTTGAAGTATTTTGTAGGAAATTTGTTCAGGTGTCTTTCAAAAGTCCTAACGCTGTTTTGCTACATCCATCACCTGAACCCGTTGATTTGAAACTGCTCAGGAACGATGAAGACGCTGTCGTCGCCCTCTAGGATGTTGGGAATGATGTCTTTACGGGAGGGAAAGAGAGCCAGCTTCAGGAAGTATGAGTCAGAGTTTGCGGAGCTGAGTCGTTGCGTCTGGTCTTTCGGAGCTCTTTCTGCTTCGCAGTGGATCACCATCACCTGTCCTGGCATGCCAGGAGTTAGCACATCATTTCCTGTTGTGTGAAGTGTTGTGACATCATTTCCTGTTACCTGTGGTGTTGACTCACCACCTCCAGTGTGCTGAGGGACTGCTGGGTCACTGTCCCCTGGACCTGGCCCAACTGACTCACTTCCTGGTGCGCATGGCGTTCCGGCATCACATCCTGGCACAGGCGGGTCTGGCCAATCAGTTCCAAACTCCGGAGGGATTGTTACATCACTTCCTCTCAGAAACTCTCCTGGGTCATCACCTCCTGATGGCTCTATTTCTGCAGCGCCACACTCAGGGATCGGATGTCTCTGGAAGTCGCCAGAGCCGCGGTCTGTGTGTCCTTGGGTGATATGTTGGTCAGCTCTGGCTGCGTGGAGTCGGAGACCGCCTCCGTCATTCAGAGCAGAACCATCCGACCCAGTGGCATCTGTGCCAGGGAGAGCCAGCATGGGCACATCTGCAAAACAGGAGCTGCAGAGGTTAGGGAAACTCAGGCTCACTCCTCAGGTTATCCAATGAAAATAGAAGGCCTTGAATGATGACATTACCTAATTGAGACATGCTGATCTTCACCAGCTTGCCTCCGTTTGCATGTCCTGATGGGCTTCCTGTGGAAGCCATGATACAGGTCATTGGAGCATGTAGATAAACTCTGATGTAATCTCTGAGCTAGTCTTGTGCACTTCGTTTTCAATTATACCTTTCCAGACATACGTAGCAATACATAGCCATACATAAAAATCACCAGCCAATGTTGTGGAGTTGTGTTGTTATAAAAAAAATCACTCAAGGAACGCATCTAGTCCTATCAGACTATTGTTACTAATAACATGACAGTGATAAACCATTATTATGATGTAACGTTTATCATGATGTAATTAGATGATGATGACAGTGTAATATAAAGATGATTTGATGATATAATATGTGAGAACAAGATCCTAGGTAGAGATGGGGGTGGAAATGTAAAATGATAATGATGAGTGAGTTTACCTATTACTTACCTATGATGAGATTATTACGCACCTATGATGAGATTATTAAGCACCTATGATGAGATTATTAAGCACCTATCATGAGATTATCTATTACGCACCTATAATGAGTTAACTATTACGCACCTATGACGAGATTACCTATTACGCACCTATAATGAGTTTACCTATTACGCACCTAAAATGAGATTACCTATTACGCACCTATGATGAGTTTACCTATTACGCACCTATGACGAGATTATTACGCACCTATAATGAGTTTACCTATTACGCACCTATGATGAGATTATTACGCACCTATGATGAGATTACCTATTACGCACCTATGATGAGTTTACCTATTACGTACCTATAATGAGATTATTACGCACCTATGATGAGATTATTAAGCACCTATCATGAGATTATCTATTACGCACCTATAATGAGTTAACTATTACGCACCTATGACGAGATTACCTATTACGCACCTATAATGAGTTTACCTATTATGCACCTATGATGAGTTTACCTATTACGCACCTATGACGAGATTATTACGCACCTATGATGAGATTACCTATTACGCACCTATGACGAGATTATTACGCACCTATGATGAGTTTACCTATTACGCACCTATGATGAGATTATTACGCACCTATGATGAGATTACCTATTACACACCTATGATGAGATTATTATGCATCTATGATGAGTTTACCTATTACGCACCTATGATGAGATTACCTATTACGCACCTATGATGAGTTTACCTATTACGCTCCTATGATGAGATTATTACGCACCTATCATGAGATTACCTATTACGCACCTATAATGAGATTATTACGCACCTATGATAAGATTACCTATTACGCACCTATGATGAGATTATTATGCATCTATGATGAGTTTACCTATTACGCACCTATGATGAGATTACCTATTATGCACCTATGATGAGTTTACCTATTACACTCCTATGATGAGATTATTACGCACCTATCATGAGATTACCTATTACGCACCTATGATGAGATTATTACGCACCTATGATGAGTTTACCTATTACGCACCTATGATGAGATTATTACGCACCTATGATGAGTTTACCTATTACGCACCTATAATGAGATTATTACGCAACTATGATGAGATTACCTATTACGCACCTATGATGAGTTTACCTATTACGCACCTATGATGAGATTATTACGCACCTATGATGAGATTATTACGCACCTATGATGAGTTTACCTATTACGCTCCTATGATGAGATTATTACGCACCTATCATGAGATTACCTATTACGCACCTATGATGAGATTACCTATTACGCACCTATAATGAGATTATTATGCACCTATGATGAGTTTACCTATTACGCACCTATAATGAGATTATTACGCACCTATGATAAGATTATCTATTACGCACCTATGATGAGTTTACCTATTACGCACCTATGATAAGATTATTACGCACCTATGATGAGTTTACCTATTACACACCTATTATTATGCACCTATGATAGGTTTACCTATTACGCACCTATAATGAGATTATTACGCACTTATGATGAGTTTACCTATTACGTACCTATTATGAGATTATTACGCACCTATGATGAGATTACCTATTACGCACCTGTGATGAGTTTACCTATTACGCACCTATGATGAGTTTACCTATTACGCACCTATGATGAGATTATTACGCACCTATGATGAGATTATTACGCACCTATGATGAGTTTACCTATTACGCTCCTATGATGAGATTATTACGCACCTATCATGAGATTACCTATTACGCACCTATGATGAGATTACCTATTACGCACCTATAATGAGATTATTACGCACTTATGATGAGTTTACCTATTACGTACCTATTATGAGATTATTACGCACCTATGATGAGATTACCTATTACGCACCTGTGATGAGTTTACCTATTACGCACCTATGATGAGTTTACCTATTACGCACCTATGATGAGATTATTACGCACCTATGATGTGCACCGTGTTTTCTCATCTTAGCCTGCACACCTTGTGTGTGTGTGTGTGTGTGTGTGTGTGTGTGTGTGTGTTTTCTCATTTTAGCCTGCACACTTTGTGTGTGTGTGTGTGTGTGTGTGTGTGTTTGTGTTTTCTCATCTTAGCCTGCACACCTTGTGTGTGTTTTCTCATCTTAGCCTGCACAATTTGTGTGTGTGTGTGTGTGTGTGTGTGTGTATGTGTTTTCTCGGTTGTTCGCACAGTACGCACCTCCCATCCTGAAGCAGCGGGTCACTCCTGCTGCCATGGTGACAACAAACACACAGATGGAGGCGGCCGTCCCCCACCAGGACCTCTTACACACACGGTGGTCCTCGTCTGTCAACAACACACACACACACACACACACACTGACCACTCAGGGAAAACATGGTCACGGCTACTTAGCCCCTAAACCAGGGGTCACCAAATGGCGGACCGCGGTCCGAGTCCAGACCCTGACGTGATCCTATCCCGACCCGGACCATAGCCTAATTTAGATTTTCACGTAAGATTTCAAAGCTGCGCTAAATGTTTCGTTGGTTAGGATAACAGCATTTACTTCAGAAGCTACTCAGCCAGTGAAATCTGTGAATTCTGATAAAGTCGAGTCAGTGATTAAAGTAGCCTACTATGGACGAGAAACAATCAGATGGATATCTAAGTTAACGATAAGCAAGTTATTTTCAAATCATCGATTGGTCAAAGAGGAGAAGGCTAGACAGCGAGAACAGAGCTTTATATAACAATACGGGGGCAATACCACGCAAAACTGTCACGTCCGTAACGCCAAAATATGGATGTGAAAGTTTTGCCTGGAATTGCCCTGGACCTCTTCTACATATTCTGAGACAGGCAGTTTTTAAAAAAAGCGCCAATTTGAAGCACCTCTACTAGATTAAGCATATATTTTGAGCAAGCATAGGATAGGCTAGGCCCATTCAACAGTGAACTGAGACCACAGAATATTTTACGATTTAAGAAGGCAATATGATTGATCCACCACAATCTAGTTAAGCTATGCATTCACTGCCCAACAACGTGATGTTCCTGGGTTTCCAGGATTTCTGGTCAACATAAAAAAAATAAAAAAATAAAATTAAACTTGCTGTTTAATGGGTTCAAGGAACCAGCTGTGGAATATCCATCCTTGTCTCAGCTCAAATTTTATTTTTAAGTTCACGTTAAAAAAGGCTACTCAGTTTTTCTCCCCAATTACTCTTATCTTGCCTTATTTCTCCTCATTTCGAATGTTGCCTTTTAGGCTACTTATTTTATTTCACATTAAACATTAGGCCTAGGCCTACAACTAGGCTCCATCCATCCATCCTATTATATATATATATATATATATATATATATATATATATATATACACACACACATACATACATACATGCATACATATATACATAGCCTAAACACGCGCGTTAAACATTATGATGCTCCGGACCTTTGGTTGATGAAATTTTCCGTAACTGGACCTCGCTGAAGATTAATTGAATACCCCTGCCCTAAACTATGGATGTTGTAACAGAATTTGTATTCCAAAAACTGAGTACCGGAGTTGGTCTAGAAATAGATTTAACCAATTGGAAATACGGAAACCCAGCATTTGTTTTTGCAAAGTGATAAAATAAGTAAAAGAGTGCTTTTGTGGGGCTCTCTAGTTTGGTGTTTGTAGAGGATGAGGCTCGTGTTGATCTCATAAGGTGTGTGTTGATCTCATAAGGCTTGTGTTGATCTCATGAGACGTGTGTTGATCTCATGAGACGTGTGTTGATCTCATAAGGCTCGTGTTGATCTCATAAGGCGTGTGTTGATCTCATAAGATGTGTGTTGGTCTCATGAGTCGTGGGTTGATCTCTCCAGTGTACCTGCACTCCTGTCGGTGATGTTGACCCAGGTCTGGACCAGGTGTCTGGTCTGGAGGGCGGAGAAGGTGCAGGTGTAGTGACCCGTGTTCTCCGCGCTCTCTGGACTCAGTAGGCGGAGGGATCCGTTTCCCAGCAGCACCTGCTCCTGGTCCAGCTCCACGCCCTCCGAGGGCATGCTGGTCTGCCGCGTGCGACTGTCGTAGGTCAGGAGAGCGCTGGGGTCAACACTGGGGTCACTGCTGGGACTGAAGGTCCAGGAGAGCGTGAAGTTCTGGAGCGTGAAGTCCTTTGGAGCCACACAGGGCACCAGCACGCTTCCTCCAGACTCGTCCACAATATCCGCTGCAGTGGACACACACACACACACTGCCCATCACTGTAGTGTACTTACACACACACACACACACACACACGCAGGGGACCAGCACGCTTCCTCCAGACTCGTCCACAATATCCGCTGCAGTGGACACACACACACACACACACACCGCCCATCACTGTAGTGTACTCACACACACACACACACACACATGCAGGGGACCAGCACGCTTCCTCCAGACTCACCAACCTGGTCATCTGAGGAGAAGAGGAGAAGAGGAGAAGAGGGGAAGAGGAGAAGAGATGAAGAAGGGAAGAAGAGAAGAGGAGAAGAGGGGAAGAAGGGAAGAAGAGAAGAGGAGAAGAGATGAAGAAGGGAAGAAGAGAAGAGGAGAAGAGGAGAAGAGGGGAAGAGATGAAGAAGGGAAGAAGAGAAGAGGAGAAGAGATGAAGAAGGGAAGAAGAGAAGAGGAGAAGAGGAGAAGAGGAGAAGAGGGGAAGAGATGAAGAAGGGAAGAAGAGAAGAGGAGAAGAGATGAAGAAGGGAAGAAGAGAAGAGGAGAAGAGATGAAGAGAAGAAGAGGAGGAGAAGAGATGAAGAGGAGGAGAAGAGATGAAGAGGAGAAGAGGAGAAGAGATGAAGAGAAGAAGAGGAGGAGAAGAGATGAAGAGGAGGAGAAGAGATGAAGAGAAGAGGAGAAGAGGAGAAGAGATGAAGAGATGAAGAAGGGAAGAAGAGAAGAGGAGAAGAGGAGAAGAGATGAAGAAGGGAAGAGGAGAAGAGGAGAAGAGATGAAGAGAAGAAGAAGAGATGAAGAGGAGGAGAAGAGATGAAGAGAAGAGGAGAAGAGGGGAAGAGGAGAAGAGATGAAGAGGGGAAGAAGAGAAGAGGAGAAGAGGAGAAGAGATGAAGAGAAGAAGAGGAGGAGAAGAGATGAAGAGGAGGAGAAGAGATGAAGAGAAGAGGAGGAGAGGAGAAGAAGGGAAGAGGGGAAGAGGAGAAGAGGGGAAGAGGAGAAGAGGAGAAGAGAAGAAGGGAAGAGGAGAAGAGGAGAAGAAGGGAAGAGGAGAAGAAGAGAAGAGGAGAAGAGATGAAGAGGGGCCACTGAGGATCACTCAAGCCCATTAACACTGGCCAACGGGAACGTACACCTCCCTCACCCCATAGGCCCATATGGAGCCCCACTAAACCTCCCTCACCCCATATGGAGCTCCACTAAACCTCCCTCACCCCATAAGCCCCCCATATGGAGCCCCACTAAACCTCCCTCACCCCATAGGCCCCCCATATGGAGCCCCACTAAACCTCCTTCACCCCATATGGAGCCCCACTAAACCTCCCTCACCCCATAGGCCCCCCATATGGAGCCCCACTAAACCTCCTTCACCCCATATGGAGCCCCACTAAACCTCCTTCACCCCATAGGCCCCCCATATGGAGCCCCACTAAACCTCCTTCACCCCATATGGAGCCCCACTAAACCTCCCTCACCCCATATGGAGCCCCACTAAACCTCCTTCACCCCATAGGCCCATATGGAGCTCCACTAAACCTCCCTCACCCCATATGGAGCTCCACTAAACCTCCCTCACCCCATATGGAGCCCCACTAAACCTCCCTCACCCCATAGGCCCATATGGAGCTCCACTAAACCTCCCTCACCCCATATGGAGCTCCACTAAACCTCCCTCACCCCATAAGCCCCCCATATGGAGCCCCACTAAACCTCCTTCACCCCATATGGAGCCCCACTAAATCTCCCTCACCCCATAGGCCCCCTATATGGAGCCCCACTAAACCTCCTTCACCCCATATGGAGCCCCACTAAACCTCCCTCACCCCATAGGCCCCCCATATGGAGCCCCACTAAACCTCCTTCACCCCATATGGAGCCCCACTAAACCTCCTTCACCCCATAGGCCCCCCATATGGAGCCCCACTAAACCTCCTTCACCCCATAGGCCCCCCATATGGAGCTCCACTGTACCCACT
>NC_055961.1:1964471-1976971 GCF_018492685.1 Alosa sapidissima
CCACTAGACCCTATTCCTACTCACCTTCTTAAGACTGCTCTCCCCTTCCTAGATAATGTTTTGCTCTAGATTATAAATAATTCAATGCTATCAGGGCATGTACCGCAGTCGTTTAAGACATCTGTTATTAAGCCCTCCCTCAAAAAACCTAGCCTTGTATCGATACTGGTCCTCCTGGACCTCAGGGCTGCCTTTGACACCAGAGACAATGACGTACTACTAAGGCTTGAAAATTTGATAGGCATCAAAGACTCAGCACTCGCTTGGTTTAGATCAGTGTTTTTCAAACACTAGTGTGCCGTAAGAGATCATCAGGTGTGCCGCAGAAAATTACCCAAATGTCACTCACTGGTCCAGAAAAGCAACTGTTGCATCAAAGAATTTATAACCATGCTCTCATTGATTGTGATTGCACTATTTGTGGTATGCAGGCATTGTACAATGGGGGCCCCATATCCAGTATTCACAGAATCATCACATATCCAGTTCAAAACAACAATTAAATTAGATATCACCTAAATGAATCAGAGGGCGCTTGTTATATTGAGCAGGTCTTGCATAGAAGCCATAATAAGGCCATATCTGTGTATTATTTGAAATTTTTTAGGCTATGGTATGTTTATTTTTTCCTCACACAGGATTAGTGTGTTAGTGTGCCGTGGGACATTTTAAGTGTCAAAAGTGTGCCGTGGCACAAAAAAGGTCGAAAAAACCCTGGTTTAGATCATACCTTCCTAACCGTCAACAATTTGTACAGGTCCATAATAAACCATCTACCCAGATTATGGTAAAATGTGGAGTCCCTCAAGGCTCAGTACTGAGGACCCTGTTGTTTAGCAGATGATACATAACTACCTCTCTCATAAAACCTGATGAATTAACACCGTTAGCCAAACTTGACACATGTATAAGAGATATAAAGACATGGATGACGAATAATTTCCTGCTTTTGAACTCAGATAAAACAGAAATCATGGTTCTAAAAAGATGAGGGATATCCTATCCACATCACAGGCTACATATAGTGATCTTCCACTGACCTCATCCACAAGTGTTAAAAACCTAATAGTTATAATTGACCAGGACCTAGCACTAAGTAATCACATAAAACAGATCACCAAAACTTAATTTTACCATTTAAGGAACATTTCAAAGATAAGGAAATCCTTATCCTTACCAGATGCCGAGAAATTAATGTTTTGTCATCTTCCAGCATCATCATGTTTTGTCAGCTTACAGCTTATACAAAATGCAGCTGCTCACACACACAAAAAATATGAACATATTTCCCCCCATCCTAGCATCTTTACACTGGCTACCTGTTAAAAGTCATTGACTTCAAAATATTACTTATAGTTCTTGGTTGGTTGCCTGCATTGAAAGAGGACACCTCATGAAGACGCTCTTTTGTCTGCTTCTGACAGAAGAAGCACTTATCTATGCTGAACAAGTGTCCCTCTAGATCAGGGGTCCCCAACCTTTTATGTTCCATGGACCGGTTTGATTCCCATTTTTTTTTTCCACGGACCGGTGGGGGGGGGGGGGGGGTTCACACTAGTTCACACTATGTATGAACAGTGAAGGTAACAAACTCTTAAAAATGTGAAAAATGTGAACTTGAAGAAGTGAAAATTGAACAATATGAACTATGAAAATTGAACAACTTGAAGCTATCTATCATGTGTGAACATGCTTAACAAAATATGGTAACAAAACACGGGAACTAAACGTGCATTACGAATATAATCAGTGGGAGCCCTGTGCTTGTTTCCCTGCAACAAGAAGGTTCCATGGGGGTGATGGAAGACAGTGACACCCTCAGTGTGTTTGAAATGTCCAGTCGATTGCGCAATTTGGTCTTAGTTGCAGTCATTGCCGAAAACCTGGCCTCGCATAGATACGTGGTGGGAAATGGTAGCAACGTTTTCAGCGCTTTTACGGCTATCTCAGGATATTCTGCTTTGGTTTTCATCCAAAAACCCGCCAGAGAGGTTTCCACATAGCCTAAACACTCTTAAGACCACCGTCATTTGCAATTTCGATCAACTGTTCTTCCTCCTGCGCTGACAAGTTAGGACTATTCGGGATATTGCGGACCCACTCATTGGTTTGCCGTGGATCTTTAAAGGATGGGAAGTAACGCTCAAACTCATTTGAGAGCGCAACAAGGTGATCGCACACCAGCTGCGAGAGAAAGGGCCCTGCCTCAGTCTCTCCCAAAACCCCCACTACTGTTTGGAACATATCAAATACACCCCGATCCACTCGTCGTACCCACAAATCAAGCTTGGCTTTAAATGCAGCGACTTTATCTGCCAGTTTAAAGACAGTCGTCATTCTCCCCTGCAGTGACAGGTTGAGGTCATTAAGCAACCCGAATATGTCACACAGGTAAGCGAGTTTTGACACCCAGCCCTCATCACTAAAATATGCAGCTAACGGTGACTTTTTTTCTGTAAGAAATCTCTGCAGCGGATCTCGCAACTCAAACACTTTGGCCAGTGACCTGCAACCAACCAACTTGGATAGCGTACCACGGTGACCCATTCACCCTCTCTAACAACTGTGCCTCAATATCCTCTGACATATCATCAATTCGCCTATGGACAGTGCTTGCAGAAAGCGGTACCTGAGCTATTTTTTTAGCTGCAGCCTCCCCAAGGAGTTCATTGCACATGCCTTTACCAGCAGGCAGAATTAACTCTTCCCCAATAGTAAAGGGCTTCTTAGATTTAGCAATCCGACTAGCCACTATGAGGCTTTTAGCGCAGCCACGTTCACCGATGTGGTTGCTTTACGCACTAGTTTTTTGTCCTTCTTGCTCGCGTTTCTTACGCTCAAAGAACTCAAGGGGTTTGTCCTTAAGTGTAGGATGCTTGGACTCTAGATGTCGAATTAGCTTTGATGGTTTCATTGCTTCGTTTGACAACTTATCGCAAAATACCACACATAAAGGACTTGGTGCATGCGAGTCACCGGTCTCTGCGAAACCATATTTTAAATATGACTCGTCATATTTCGTATTGAATGACCCCTTCTTTTTCTTTGAGGTATCTGGCTCATCATCGTCAGTGGGTATTATTGCGAATGTGACATTATTGCGAATTAAATTGAGTTTATTTAGTTTGCATGCATTTTTTTTAAACTCTTGTCGTAGGCTACGGCCCGGTTAGGAATGTCCCGGACCACGGCCCGGTGGTTGGGGACCGCTGCTCTAGATGGACTTGATGCAGTTGCAGGTGTTGCTGCAGGTTCAGAAGATGGTCTACCGTGTCTTTTCTGAGGACACTGAGTCCTGCCTGCTTCACATGATTTCTAGTAGCGAATCTTAGCATGCTGCAGATGCTCACTGTTACAGGTGGATTTGTAGCAGTTCCAGTTGCCAAACTGCTTTGTTCTGTTGTAAAATAACTGCACTGTAACAATGTAATTGTTGGCTGATCTGTGATACCCATCTCCATACTCTCTCATGGACAAAAACAAGAAATTTGGCATATGTCTCTAGTAATGGGTCATTCACCAGTCCACACATATCTGCCACTGGATACATAGCCCAAAATCTGTTTCTTTTAGAATATGTGTGCCATCACCTGACTAACAGAAAGACACACCTCAGAAACTAGACTGTGCCACCATGAACTATGAAAATGTGCTTGCTCAAATATAGAAGGCTAGAAGGTCACTAATATCACCAACCATGAAGAACAGAGCACTATGTGCTTCAAGTTATTCGATATTCTAAATTCTATCACTGCCAGCTATCAACAGCCAACTGTCACTGGTAGTCAGGGATGGATTACTGCACGGGCCTACCAGGCCCAAACCCAGAGGCCCAAGGAGTCAGAGGGCCCAAGCCATTGCATAGAATCATTGCCTCAATATCAACACATAGGCTATGAATCTGATTGAAATAAAGTATTGGCCATCCCCAAAATGCACCAGAATACAGGAAATCACATCAAATAAATGTAAAAAATGTCCCCCGCAACAATTAGTGGGGGGGCCCTTAATACATCTGGGCCCAGGGGCCTGAAAGTTCATAATCCGTCCATGCTGGTAGTGTCTCTCTTTCTCTTTCTCTCTCTTTCTCTCTCTTACACACACACACACACACACACACACACACACACACACACCTGTCTGTTTGTCTATCTGATCCTTTACCCTTTCTTTTCTTCACACTTACATAGGCTACGGAAGGCCTTACAGACTTCAGCTGGTACTATGTAAAAGTCTATTAAACTTGATTTAACAGAGATCTCTGCACTTTGTGCTCACTAATTCTTGAGATAAGGGACAAAAGTACTTTTGAAAAGTGACAAACAAAAAATCGATACTACATTAATTTGAATTGGATATCATCATAAACATAGATCTCATCTATCATGCCTGAAAAGGAACAGGTTTTTTATTAACCACTTTTTATAAAAATTGACATTTACTGTCTTAGTAACTTGTCATTTTTTAACTCTGTCGGACACATGAAAATGTGTTTTTTTGTGTGTTTGATCAATTCAACAACACTGTAAAGTCTTTAAGTGTGTAGAAATGGTGTGCCTTAGCAAGGTTTAGTGATAAATTGCATTGTATACACTTTTAATATCATTTTACATTGTTTTGGAATAAGCCATTTTAAATTACCTTAATTTAGTTTACTATTTTTTTATTTTTAATATATACAATCAGTGGTTTTGTGCACACAAGACACTGATGCATGTAGATAAGTTGGTGTTTTAATGTATGAACACACTCAATTGAACAAAAGAAACATACATTTTTTTAAAAAATGAAAAACCTCCATCTTACAGGGTTGACACACAACTGACGGTGTTGACAAACTAATCGAGAATCAAACTGATTAAAGATATTTACCTAGTTTTGACATGGCAGTATCAAGGGAAAAGGTATCAAACTTCAAACAAAGAGTTTCTACAGGACCTCAGGCAAGTAAGTTCAAACAAAGAGTTTCTACAGGACCTCAGGCAAGTAAGTTCTATGTTTTGCTCCAATTTCTCTCAGCAAGTAGGTAAATCATTACTGCCTTCGGTGTAGAGCCAAGTATTAGATATTTATATATAATAGTTTGTCTAACCTGTGAGACTTGGGCATTGGACAAGAGGTGTTGAACATGCCTACACTCTATGAAGTCCATAACATCAGGGGCTATGTCATAGAGCTCCCTGGTCTGGCTTGCTTGGAGGGGACAAGCTGTCCCTGTCAGTTTCAAAATCTTTCACTGGACAGAAACAGACATCCCTCCTCCTAGCCTAGTCACCTGCTGTAGTTCTACTGGTCACCTTGCTATTTTATAGTTGTATCAGGTAGCTTAGTTGACTTTACATTCTCCTATGGGCCTAACACTTCAGCCATTTGGAACAGAAGAACACACCAGAATAGGCCTGCTTAGTAAGCAGGATTTGATGGCTGCATTGCAATTTAATGCGGAAGTAATCCAAGTATTCAGAATACGTTACTCAGATTGAATACGTTACAAAATACATATTTGGGCATGTATTGTATTCTGTAACAGAATACTTTTTGAAAGCATCCTTTCCAACACTGCCTACATCTCATGAGTCCCATGCGCTTTCCCACCAGTGGAGCTAGTTGGCTAGTTGATCAAACTTTTTCCAACTTAAAAAAAAAAAAACTTAACTCCAGTCGCGATTCAAAGACCGCTGTTTTCCAGCAACAGCACCCTTCTTCTTTGTTTTCAAGTAGCAAGGAATTCACGTGGAACCATCGGAACTCTGTCATCATTATGTTAAGCCCACCCACCGACTCTACACGCGATATGATTGGCCTGATCGAAGTTTGATTTTTCCAGCTCACAAGCCAACAGAGAGTTGCTAGACTACCCTGGCTGCAAATTACATTTGCTGCTGCTAGGGTACGTCTAGATTTCTAGGCTACCCTCCTCCCATATTTAGGGTGAAAATTGGCAGTAGGATCACAAGGATGCAAAAACTTAACTTTCACATCTTGGTGTTCTATATCTACATCAATGGACTTTCCTAACCACCAGTGATCACCACTGCCAGCCAATCCCCTGTCTCAATACTGTTGATAATTATAATTAACAGTAGCACCCCCTGGATCTTTCAATGGCTCCTCTTCCATTTCATCCACCAAATCTTACATTTCATCCACCAAATCTTACATTTAATCCACCAAATCTTACATTTCATCAACCGAATCCCCTGCTCTCCCAACTCGTCTTCCATCTCCTGCATCAACATGGCCAATGGACGGCTCTTCCTGGCCCTTGCATCAGTCTGCTGCACCTCTGACCAGTCTCTTACAAGAGTAGCTGGGGGAAAGCATTGGCAATCCAATGGCTCACTGCAAGAGCATGATAGTTGTCTGTACTTAACACCAAACTGGCGAAGCCTATGAAGAAGCCGATACTTCTTTAGAACCTTGCCTGATACACTGCAAAAAATGAAATCTAACCAAGTGCTATTAATCGTATAATAAGATCAAACAATCTATTTGGTATTGTTTCTAGTATGAAAAGACTTACCTAGCGCTCTCTTGAAAGATCATTTTGACTTAATTTAAGAAGACTTTGACTTATTTTAAGGAGTCTTATCGAGACACATTTACTTAACGCACTGGCAGACAAATTGGCTTGCTTTTAGGACAAATTTGCTTAACGCACTGGAAGACAAAATTGCTTATTTTCAGGATGAGATGTCTTAAAATAAGTCAAACATTTCTTAAATTAAGTCAAATGATTTCATGAAAAAGTGCTAGGTAAGTCTCTTTATACTGAAAACAATACAAACTAGTTTTTTTTATCTTGATATAAGATTAATAATCTTGGTTAGATTTTATTAGATACACAGTTTTTGCAGTGTAATGCCAGTTGTCAGTGACCTGATTTTTCAACGGCTCGTTTCTGTGCCACACGAGTTGTATAATTCCTTCTCAGCTCTTGTGGAAAAGAAGATATCTCCTAATGTTGGATTTCTGATGTTGGCTTCCCGTTATCATCCTCTCTGTTTCTGTTCATGGAGAATCTACAATCATTTTATCTTTTAGTTTGACATTTGACTTTTTTATTTGAGCCTTCTTTTTCCGCCATTCCTGCTTTCTAAGTTTGTGTTGCTCTTTTGTTAATTTCTTAACCTTTTCTTTTAATGCTTTTATCTCCCTTGCATGTTTTTTCCTGTTTTTTCTCCTCTGTCTCTCAGCTGCAAGGGCACACGGGGTTGAGTAGTCTCCTCAACAGCCTGGTCCAGAGGACATTCTGGTGGGGTGTCTATTTCATTTAGCCATCTATTCTGCATAGCTCTGGACCTTTTCTTTGGTTTCCTCCAATACTTTCTGCGGTGCCTTTTTGCTCTGGGTCCTAATTCTCCTACTTGTTTTACTTTTTTGTTTTGGACCCTGTCCTTCCATCTCTGTCTCTCCTTTTCTAACTGCTGTTTACTGTCTAACTGTCCCTTCTGCTTTCTGGGTCACTGATCATTCTTTCTCTCCCTTTTCTCTGGTACTGTTTCTTTGTTTTTGCTCCTACACTGACAATTTTTGTCTAGCCATGTCTGCCTAGAGTACAGATAAAAACAATACATTTTATGAGTTATTAAGTTATTTGGCATTTGGGTATATTAAGATGTTTTAAGTCAATCAACATGCATACTTAGATCATATTATCATGTTATGTAGTTGTTATACATTACTTAATGAGTATTTGGGAGCACTTTTCCACTCCGTCAGCTTACATGTCAACAAAATACCAACTTTTATTTCAAACTTCTTGATTGAATTCAGCTCTACTTTGAAGACAGTGTTGACACATAAAAGCTGTGACCACAGGGATTTAAACTTGTTTGCTGAATATTTATTTTTTTAAAAACACTTATGAGACTACTGACCAAAATATGCCTGATTTATTTCGAATTTGAAAAATATCCGACGGAGTTGACATGAATTGAGGACAGATTTTGAAAGTAGAAAGTTTGTTGTTAATGTATAAAATAATGCAATGTTCACTTTAAGTATTTTGTGATATTTTATTAAGCCATCCAATTAACCTCATAATCATATTTGGGCATTTTAAAACACTTTATTTTTGCAGTTTGATACTGTAACCTCTACGGAGGACGAGTTCATTTGCATGGGCTTTCATAGTACAGTGCCGGTATTTTATGAAATTACTATGAAATAATATAAATATAGCCAAAACTAAGAGTCTAAACATACACAAGTCTTTCATATCCAACTTTTAAAGCCTTTTTAAATGAAATAATTTATTGTTTTTTAAGGGAAATTGCAACATTTTGATGGGGGACATGTTTTGTCCCTTATCTCAAGAATCAGTGTGCTCTGAAAAAATGTTTTATAATGTTGTATTGTTTATGTGGTCCACTTTTGCACACTACCTTGTAGAATATCTTGCTTTTTTGGCACCAAACCCTTTGCTATAATTCCAGCAATGTGAGGTTTATGGACAAAACACCAAATTTGACCTTTTCTGAATTTGACCTTTGATTTGGGTCCTTCAAAAATAATACTCTCCAAAAATTAACATGTGAATCCCAACAAGCCCCCAAATTAGACACATAGGCCCCCCTACTAGTAGGTAATCCAGACAGGCTGGGTGCTGGAGAGGGCTCTGGACTCCTAACTTCACTTCTCGTCTGTGCAGTCGACACTCAGAAGCATCACTTCAGCACCAATTCCATGGTACTTTGACATTTTTCATACATTTAAATGGAGCAACCTACTGGTTGTATATTCCAGACATCGTTACCATATACTGAACAAACATGAATGCATTTCAGACATTTAGAGTGGCTTTATTGTGAGCAGTCCAGGGCACATCTGTGCAATAACTATCAAAATAATTATCATTAGCATCTTTTGATAAGTCACACACGGAAAGTAGTTGTATTATGCCTTCAAATCAGCAGGTTTTGGTTGGATACAGATTGCATAATTAAACAATATAGCACCAGTGGCTGGCTACTGTTTGACTGGACCTTGGCCTAACTGTTAATAACTACCTCGATAGGGTGTAGATATGAGCTTACACTGTTTCACTGAAAACACATAAATACAAGAAATAGTTATTCTACATTACTTTAAATACACCACATTTGTTTTTGCTTATTGCCCGCTTAAACAGGGCATGTGCAATAGTTCAATACGCGTGTCCTGTCCCCATTCAGCTAAGTGTTCTGTGAGTTTGTTGCTCATTATAAATATTGGGAGTGAGTCTGCAAATCTTACTTCGTTGTTGTCGTATATTGCCTCCACAATCTATGATTGCCACATAAAAAAATATTGTTTTAGCTTAATTTGTGAGGACTTGTTCATAGTTTGCAGTAAGCAGTAAGTTCAAATATGTGACATATGCCAATATTTCTGTTTGCAGATCTGGAACAGTTTGAAATCCTACCAGATGGGGCACAAGTAATTGTTGAGCAGTGGCAGCTTCTGACTTCAAGGACTTTGTTCACCAGCAGACCCCTTGATGATTACCTTTATTTACAGCATTTGCATCTGTCAGTCTTTAAAGTGATCTAATATGTATTGACTATGTATAGCTTACTACATTTTAGTTTTTGTTATTTTAGTTTCACAAATTCAGTGGTTACCTGTAATGCTCAAAGTATACAAGTAAAAATTCACCTTTACTTCTGCATCTGGGTCTTCAATTCAACCTACTGACTGAAGCTGAATGATTTTTATAAATGTTTTTGAGATCACAGGCAAAAAAGTTCCATAAACATTTCCACGTGCAAGTTCAGTGCCATCAACAGTAAGTTTGCTTTCTGAAAGCAAATGGGTCTGGCATAAGTAAAGGGTAGGTGTAACAGTCCATCAATAGACATAAAGTGAAATGTACTGTATAGTCTCAATGGGTTCAATATCACCACACCCCAGCCAAACCACTTCACCTGGACCTCTAGTCCCAGGTTAGAGCCCATGGACCTTCTTGCTGCCTTTTCCCCATGGTGAACTGCCAAAACAGAAAGGTAAACATTTCATTAGTCATACCTATATATCTTACAAGATAATACAATAAAACACAATAATGCAAACCAACAAGACTTGTTGTAATCAACAAAAGTACAGTTGTTGTACAATGCTGTAGTACTGTTGTGCGATTTGAAATGGGTCTTCAGTGATAAGGAACTAATATTGGCATTGTTATGCCAAACACCAGACACTGTAACTGGATTTAACGTTTTGATAATAGTCAATAAGGGGGGATAAGGCAAGCTAACCGAACATGAACATTGGATCGTGAAATGGCCACCGATGACCAATTTCAAAGTCATCTAAGCTACCACTGACAACTTTAGAGCAATATAGCGATTTCAAAACAATATTAAGAGTTAATCAAAATAATTAATGATGTACACCCTACTACGATTTTGTTATCAATTCACACCACACGTTGACAGAATAGGCTACAGCGAGCTGGCTGATGTTATCGTAAATGAATTAACGTTACAATGAAATGGCTGAGCATATGAGATGGGTAACGTAATCACAAAACAATAAAGGCAAAGATACATTTTTGTCAGTATGAGTTGCTGAACCTGTAAACTGCTAAGTTACTCTACGTGCGTTGGTGAACCTGTAACGCTAAACTGCTAAATTACTCTACGTTATTTTACCGTAACTTAAGCAAGGGAGGGATAGCTAACGTTAGTTTATTTTACCTAGAATCTGCAAACTCAACTCTTCATTCTCAACTTTTCAACCGTTCACCCGAATATTACCTTTCAGCATACAAAATTATAAAGTGTCTGAACATGGCATTAAGAAACATACATGAACTTCACGTTGGCAGATTAAACTTACCAGCAAATTATGTTACAGTAAAGTCTGTGCCAGTCCATCTTGTAGTAGGCCTAACGTTAGATAGCTGAGGTTGCTTGGCTGACGACGAGGCGGGTCCACCGGCTGGCCCAGTCTCACACAAAGCCTCCGCTCTTTTACCCATATATGGATTGGCCAAGATGTGGGCGGGGTTAAGATTTCCCAAGATGGCGCCGCCCATACCCCCCATAGAGCTGGTAAGTCCCGCCCTTTCCGCTGGACCTCTAGATTGAAAAATCGTCAATGCAAGTGAATGTGAGAAAATAATTATTTTCTGGTCCCGTTTGATTTGTGCCATGAATGTGAACATATGTTGTCTGTGAATTTTTAATATAAATTTTCGTGTAAAGAATGCTACAATTGAGCGGGTAGAAGTTTGATGCGGTTAAACTTTGTGTGAGAGCACTTTGTGGACTACAACTTTCCGCTAGACGACAGATCACTAGTTTCCTATAACAACCATCAGTTGGTCGAGATGTAGAGGGTTATTAAGATCGACTTTGAACACAGTGAACCATACAACTTTACAATCACACTGTATCGTAGTGTTAATGTGTTGAGTGAAGCTAGACATGTTTCAAATATTTTTGTTACCATGTGTGTTTATTCCTGCCGTTACAAAAAATAGCATCTCAGTTAATGTTAGCGATTAGAGCTAGCTCACGTCACAGGCGACATGTAGTCTTTCTCGTTATGTCTTTTCCACAACTGATAGCCGAAGAATCATATAATATACTGTCAAACTCGTAACATGAAAAATTATATTAAAAATTCACAGACGACATATGTTCACATTCATGGCACAAATCAAACGGGACCAGAAAATAATTATTTTCTCACATTCACTTGCATTGACGATTTTTCAATCTAGAGGTCCAGTGGAAAGGACGGGACTTACCAGCTCTATAAACGGCTTCATAACCGTTCTTCAGAAAATCTATGGGTGACGTCACAGACGCTTTGTCCATATTTTTTACAGTCTATGGTAACAACACACACTTCAAATGAGCTGCTGGTGTGTATTACAGCAACACACACTTCAAATGAGCTGCTGGTGTGTATTGTAGCAACACACACTTCAAATGAGCTGCTGGTGTGTAGTGTAGTGTAACAACACACACTTTAAATGAGCTGCTGGTGTGTAGTGTAGCAACACACACTTCAAATGAGCTGCTGGTGTGTAGTGGAGCTTTGCACACTTCTGGTGGTGAAGTGAATAATAATAATAATAATAAGCTTTATTTGTATAGCACCTTTCATACACAGAATGCAGCTCAAAGTGCTTTACATTTGAAGCATGTAACACAATAATAATAGTCAGTCAGTCATTATCAATCACTTTTCTTTGCTGTTTATGATCTACTCAGCAACATATCAAAAATATAGAAAATGACGTCATAAGACTGGCAGCCTTAACCCTCTTACCCCCCACAAGCACGCCATATGGCAACTGTGGCAAGGAAAAACTCCCATATTCCAGGAAGAAACCTTGAGCAGAACCTGACTTAATAGGGGGAGCCCATCTGCTTCTGTGAAGGCATTAGAGTTGCTTGGTAATTAGGGTAGAGTACAATAACAAGAAGTGCATCAGTGAGGGCTGTTTTTAAACAGCCAAGTGTCAGTTCTAGTCATAGGATCAGCAAGACTAAGTAGTGCTAAGG
>NC_055961.1:1979471-1989471 GCF_018492685.1 Alosa sapidissima
AGAATAGAGATGAGTAGAGTAGAGATGAGTAGAGTAGAGTAGAGTAGAGATGAGTAGAGTAGAGTAGAGATGAGTAGAGTAGAGTAGAGTAGAGTAGAGTAGAGATGAGTAGAGTAGAGATGAGTAGAGATGAGAAGAGATGAGTAGAGTAGAGATGAGTAGAATAGAGTGAAGTAAAGTAAAGTAAAGTAAAGTGAAGTAAAGTAAAGTAAAGTAAAGTAAAGTAAAGTAAAGTGAAGTGAAGTGAAGTGAAGTGAAGTGAAGTGAAGTGAAGTGAAGTGAAGTGAAGTGAAGTAAAGTAAAGTAAAGTAAAGTAAAGTAAAGTGAAGTGAAGTGAAGTGAAGTGAAGTAGCACACACACAAATGCCAGAGTTTGTAAATTGGAATCGTAGTGAATTCATACCCTTGAAGACGACAGACTAGAGGTCTACAAGACATCTGGTCATAGTAGACAGTGATGCATTTAACAAACTTTTAAAATGCCTTCATGTAGACGCCCTTGATTTTAATCGAGGTGGCACTAATACAAAGACAAGCATCTTCTTTAACTCTAGTTGGTTTTCTCTCAGTTTCAATCCTAATAAGAGGCAAAGAGACAAAATGGCTAACCTGCACAGAGCACACAGGGCCTGTTGGAGACCAGCTGCCACAACCGCGTGGTAAGAGTATAAATTAGAATATGTGATGTGACACTCGTGTGCTAAGAGTATAAATTAGACCTGATGGGACACTTGTGTGGTAAGAGTATAAATTAGAGGTTGTGATGTGACACTTGTGTGGTAAGAGTATAAATTAGACCTGATGTGACACTCGTGTGGTAAGAGTATAAATTAGAGGTTGTGATGTGACACTCGTGTGGTAAGAGTATAAATTAGACCTGATGTGACACTCGTGTGGTAAGAGTATAAATTAGAAGACGTGATAGTAGTTCACTTATTAGTTTAGTAGTAGTACTTATTACATCTGTAGTACTTATTACATCTGAGTTTTGCATGAGGCACAGAGACACAAACAAGATGAAAAATAAGATGAACAGATAACGAAAGAGAAGAAAGACATTAGAGTGTCTTCTTGAGAGAAAAAAAAAGAAGATGGAGTGAGATGTGGGACCGCAGAAGATGATATCTATTAAAGAGGGCTGATTAAACATTCAGACATATACATTATCGTCTATAGAGCATATACGTCTTAAAGGAAAGTCACGTGTGAATGTGTGTGTGTGTGTTTAGAAGTGTGTGTGTGTGTTTGTAGGTGTGTGTTCTGCTCGTACCTTTAGAGGTGGTGAGGTCCAGCATCCACAACAGGAACATGAGCAAAACAGGAGGCCTGTGTGTCCAAGGCATGACTGAGACAGAATGAGCGCATTTCCACTCAGACAGAGAAAGTGTGTGTGTGTGTGTGTGTGTGTGTGTGTGTAAGAGAGAGAGAGAGAAGGAGAGTGAGAGAGAAGGAGAGTAAGGGAGAGAGAGAGAGAGTGAGAGAGAGAGAAAGGGAGAGCGTGAGAGAGAGAGAGAGAGAGTGAGAGAGAGAAGGAGAGCGTGAGAGAGAGAGAGAGAGAGAAAGGGAGAGAGAGAGAGTGAGAGAGAGAAGGAGAGCGTGAGAGAGAGAGAGAGAGAGAGAGAGAGAGAAAGGGAGAGAGAGAGAGTGAGAGAGAGAAGGAGAGCGTGAGAGAGAGAGAGAGAGAGAGAGAAAGGGAGAGAGAGAAAGGGAGAGAGAGAGAGAGAGAGCGATGGATGAGCACATTAGGCAGAGGGAGTAAAACTTTAACCAGACTGCTCCTGAGTGAACATAATGAGCCCTCGCCATGTACCACCATAAATGAACCAGCAATTACACATGGACTCACAACTCCTGTGTGTGTGTGTGTGTGTGTGTGTGTGTGTGTGTGTGTGTGTGTGTGTGTGTGTGTGTGTGTGTGTGTGTGTGTGTGTGTCCTCATGAGTGTGCAAGATTTGCTTTGAATGCTTCATTGCACATTCAACCAGAACACCTCACAGACAATGTGTGTGTGTGTGTGTGTGTGAGAAAGAGACAGAGAGAGAGAGTGAGAGTGAGAGAGAGGGAGTGAAAGAGAAAGTGAGAGAGAGAGAGTGAGAGAGAGAGGGAGTGAAAGAGAGAGTGAGAGAGAGTGAGTGAGAGAGAGAGGGAGTGAAAGAGAGAGAGTGAGAGGGAGAGAGGGAGTGAAAGAGAACGAGAGAGAGTGAGAGATAAAGGGAGTGAAAGAGAGAGAGAGAAAGTGAGAGGGAGAGAGGGAGTGAAAGAGAGAGAGTGAGAGAGAGAGAGAGAGAGATTGACTGATTTCTTTCACCAAAGGAGGGGAGTACGACAGGGCTGTAGTTTAAGCCCTACACTGTTTAACGTCTATATAGACAAATTGGCAAACACATTGCAGAACTCTGCAGGTTCAGGACTCATGCTGCAGAACACTGAGGTCAAGTGCTTGCTTTTCGCAGACGACTTGGTTTTGATATCACCAACAAAAGAGGGCTTGCAGCACCACAAAAACCTTCCAAGCTGCAGGGAAACACCAACAATTTTAAAATAGACAACAAGACAATTGACCAGACAAATAACTACACCTATCTAGGCATAACTCTGACTTCAACGGGACACTTCGGCTTGGCTGTGAAGGAACTCAAAGAAAAAGCAAAAAGAGCATTTTATGCCATTAAAAGATCAATTAGATTGGAGCTACCAATTAGAATTTGGATTAAACTTTTTAAAACTGTGATCGAACCAATTGCACTATATGGCTCTGAGGTATGGGGTTTGGGACATGAATTCTCAACCTGGGATACACACCCAATCGAAGCCCTGCATGCAGAGTTCTGCAAAAGTATCCTCCGGGTACAGAGGAAGACGCCGAACAATGCATGCAGGGCAGAATTAGGCCAATACCCGTTATCATCAATATTCAAAAAAGAGCCCTCAAATTCTGGCAACACATTAAAATGAGCAACCCCGACTCACTCCACCATCTAGCACTTTAAAGCCAAGAGCAAAACATAGGAAGGAGCCCACTTAGCCAACTTGTCCTGAGACTGACCTCACACCATCCCACATCACTGAGGCCCGGGACAATGTTATAGTAGCAAGAACAATTAGACCCAACCAAATTACAAACAATGAAAAGGAAAATTACATCACCTATTGGAAAGAAGTCACTAAAACACAACCTAAACTACAATGTTATTTGGCCCTAAAAAGGGAAATACACAACAGCTACTTACAGTACCTGAGTACACTAAAAGTCCCAAAACTCAGGAAAACCATGACTATGTACAGACTCAGTGAGCACAGTCAGACACAGGCAGACCTGGCTGCCCAGAGAGGAGAGGCTGTGCTCACACTGCAGCTTGGGGGCTGTGGAGACAGAGCTCCACTTCTTAACAGAATGCCCAAAATATGAGGAAATACGGACATTATTATTCAATAAATTAAATTCAACCCTCCCTGAATTCCAAACCTTGACAAATGAGGCTAAATTGCCTTACGTACATCCTCGGAGAGAATGAGGATGTGGTCATTCTGGCGGCAAAATTTGTAGCAGCCTGCCACAACCTGAGGGACAGCCAGTGAGGCCACAACCACCAACAATGTTGTATATTTGTTCTTATTATTAGAATTGTTGTTTTACTTTTATGTCTTCTATGTCTACTTTTATGTCCTCTTATATGTGAATTCCACAATTCTGTTAAACATGTATTTATTTTCAATTTTGTCCTCTTTACCTCTTCTGATGTAATTGAGCTTTGGCTATAATGTTCATGCAACGTTCATGCCAATAAAGCTTTCTTGAATTGAATTGAATTGAATTGAATTGAGAGAGAGGGAGTGAAAGAGAGAGAGAGAGAGAGAGAGAGAGAGAGAGAGAGGGAGAGAGAGAGAGAGAGAGGGAGTGTCCCAAGGGATATAATGAAATTGTAATGAAATTGAAATTCCCTCCCTAAAAAACAGTCATATACATCATGGCAGGAGTTCTGGTGGAATTTTGGTGTGGTACAAAGAAAAGCTCACTAAAGACATTTCTATAGTGCAATTAGGCAAATCACATTGTTGGCTAAAACTACAAAGTAGCACGGGTATATCTGTAAATGACATATACTTATGTGCCATATAAGTCCCCCCAAAAGAATCCCCCTACTATGAGGAGGAATACATGGACAACCTTTACACAGATATCAGCCATTTCCAGGCCCAGGGGAATGTGCTGCTGTGTGGGGACCTAAATGCCAGAACCGGGTCTGAACCCACAAGGTAACAACCATGTGTTTGATCAAAGCCAACTGTACTTCACACCTAATTTACCCATGAGACACAGACTATACTGTCAACAAAAACGGAAAAGAGCTAGTGCACCTCTGTCGAGCCTTAGGTCTGTACATTCTTAATGGCAGGATCAGAGGGGACTCTTTAGGGAGGTTCACGTATTGTTCAGCTCTTGGAGCTAGTGTAGTTGACTATGCAATCACTGACATGGACCCCACCTCCTTGAAAGCATTCACTGTCAGGCAGCAAACTCCACTATCAGACCATAACCAGACTAACATCTTCCTTAAGATCATAAAGCAGCCAAAAATTGAGTCCAGTAAACTATTCAAACTAAACAAAAGGTATAGATGGACTCATGACAGCCCAGGACATTTTGTTAACGCTTTAAACTCCCCAGAATTAAAAGAAGGCATTGAATGCTACAATTCAAAAGCATTTGAAATCAGCAAAGCTGGTGTTAATAAAGCCACTGATGAATTAAATCAAATATGTCTAAAAGCAGCAGATGTAGCTGGCATTCAAACTTATTACAAAAAGAAAAACAAATAACAAAAGAGAAGAAAAATGGTTTGATAATGAATGTAAACAACTCAGGAAAAAACTCAGAAATCTCTCAAACCTTAAACACCACCAACCCGAGCATGTATTTGACAAGACTAGCATGAAACACTGAAGCACTACAAATGGCTGCTAAGAAAAACCCTCAATAAAAATGAGGAATCAATTACAGTTTTTTACAATTGTTTACACACGTTTTCAAAACTCTGTGTCTATTTCTCAAAACTCCACACACAAAATCAACAATTGCTCACACAAAATGCCAAATGCCTCAAATCTCCAGCAAAATGACACACACCATTCAAAATGTCAAAAACACATGTTTAAAGCAAACATTCGCCTCACATTACAAACACTTTTGTCATAATATGACATTTTGGATACATCATGTACACACTGTTGTTCAAAACCTAAAGCACTTCTGTCTTTCATGGAATTCTATGTTTATTTCTATATAAAACTGCAGAGAAAAGGTGAAATATACTCACAACACACATAAGCAGAATTGAAACCAAAAATATTTATTTTTTCCAAATCATTTGCTGCATTGAATACAATATTTGTACAGCACATAAAACAAATCCAACTACCACATGTAGTTGGACAGAAACCAAACACATCCAGGAAAAAGCTGATTTCAAACAAATACTTATACTGTAAACAAAATTATTACTGTATTTGTGTGTGTGTGTGTGTGTGTGTGTTGCTTGGGCAGAGGGTAGGAGTTGGGGGGTTGGGTGTGTGTCTAGGCTTCATCTCTCCTCCGGGCTGGGTCTGGCCACAATACTTCGTCCACGTCGCATGCTATGTTCTCTCTCGCTAAACACCGAGGAAAGAACCTTCTTGCATGGCGCATCCATCCTTGAATAGAGACAGCGTCAATGTCGCCACATGCTTCCTCCATTGCCTGGAGAAGTGGAATGCGGGCATAGGGACGACGATCATATACTCGCCAGCGCCATGTGGAGAAAAATTCCTCAATTGGATTGAGAAATGGAGAATAAGGAGGCAGGTACAGAACAGAGAAATGAGGATGGGTGACAAACCAGTTCTGGACCAGATGGGCCCGATGAAAGCTGACATTGTCCCATATGACCACAAATCTTTGCTGATCTTGATTCTGCTGACCTGGAACAAGTATGCGATGAATTGCATCCAGAAAAGTTATGATGTGAGCAGTGTTGTAGGGGCCAAGTGTTGCATGGTGATGCAGGACACCATTATTTGTGATGGCAGCACACATTGTAATGTTTCCCCCACGTTGCCCAGGGACATTCAAAATGGCCCTTTGTCCAATGATATTTCTCCCCCTTCTTCTAGTTTTTGTCAAGTTGAAGCCCACCTCATCTATATATATATATTCATGGAGGACATCTCCATCTGCATCCATCTCCAAAATTCTCTGTAAGAGACAAAAGTATATATACAGATATATAGACACACACATGTGCAAAAACCAAGACACTACATGTAATCTGGCTCGGTAGGTGCAATTCTAAATGTACTGGAAGTGGTTTTGCATACATACATCCACAAAGTCATGACGTAGGTTCTTCACTCGGTCGCAGTTCCTTTCAAATGGGACCCTGTATAGCTGTTTCATGCGCAACTGATTCTTCTGGAGGACACGATGAATTGTGGACAAGCTTACTGTAACAATGTTATTGAAAACAGTTGCATCATTTATAATATGGTGTTGGATCTGATGGATTCTAATCACATTATTTGCCAGAACCATATTTATGATTTCGGTCTCTTGCTCGTCGGTGAATTTGCGCCCTCGCCCTCCACGATTCCTTTGCCTTTCCACTCTGTAGAAGATTCATAAACATAGTGAATGTGTGCTATGTCATATAGTCAAAAATGTCTTCCTGCAGTAAGCTGTACCATAGTATATGATACTGTAACACACCACACTGGCCATTCATGATTCATGAAATGCAGTACAGTAACATGATACAGTACAGTAAGAACTACTATTGTATGCATTTTTCAGTTGTGCTGAAATAACTATTATGTGTACAGTATATTACTGTAGATACAGTCGTTGTATACCTGTTCTCATTTCGATATGTTCGGATAATGCCTGCCACCGTAAATCGATTTACATTTGGCTGGACCCTCAGTCCAGCCTCCCTCATGGTCAACCCATGGTTGATCACATGATCAATCAATGTAGCCCTAATCTCATCTGAGACGGCTCTCCTTATTTCCCTTCTTTGCCCTCGTCCTCTTCCATGTCCAACTCGTCCAGCTCGTCCTCTTCCTCCTCTTCCTCCCCTTCCTCCTCTTCCAACTCCTCCTCCTCGAACCCCAACACCTCGTGCTCGTCCTCTGCCTCTACCTCCACCTCTCCTGGCTCTTTCTGCGTTGTCATCCATTGTTCAAAACAGACATCTTGACATTTGACCTATTTATAGGCCTATACTAAGCCAATGATTCGTTGGTGTTCAATAAAGTGATGAGTGTTTGCACATGTGACGAGTGGGAGTGAAGCACTGGTGATTTAGTGTGGCATTTTGATAGGTTGTGTTTGAAAAACTAAATCAAGTTGCTTCCTGTTAGATTTTTGTGTGTTAAGTAGAAAATTGAGTGTGGTGTTTTGCAAAATGTGTTTTAGTACATTGAAAACTGAGTCAAACATTGAGAATTAGTGTATGGTTTTGCAGATTTGGTGTGAGGTTATGATGTTTGGATGACATGTTTAGAAAATTGTGTGACGAGAAAAGATTTTGTGTGTAAGCAGTTGAAAAAAACTGTAAGAACAATTAGTTCTGGGAAATGTGGAGCAATTTGAATAAATCTAAACCACAAAACCTACCTATTCAAAATGGAGAAATCTGGAAAAAACATTTACACAACAATATCTTGAAAAGGCAGTCAAGGACAGCCAAAAATCCACTTGATTTCCCAATTACTCAAATTGAACTTGAATCCAAAATGAAAAAGCTGAAAAATAAAAAAATCCTGCGGCCCTGATAATATTAGAGGGGAAATGATTAAAAACAGCACGCCTGAGCTGCAAAGAGCAATGCTCAAACTATTCAACCTCACCTTACGTTTGGGCTGTTTTCCTGACATCTGGAGCCAAGGGTTTATTACACCCATATACAAGAGTGGAGATAAATTGGACACTAATAATTTCAGAGGCATTTGTGTGAACAGTAGTCTGGGGAAGATGTTTAACACTATTCTCAGTGATCGAATTGTAACCTTCCTTATGGAGCACAATGTCCTCAGCAAAAATCAAATCGGATTTCTCCCAAATTACCGCACTACGGACCACATTTACACCCTACACACCCTAATAACTAAACATGTAAACCAAACAAAAAATTCTTCATTCTTCTTTGTACGCCAAACACACCTAAAGTGTTCCTAGCCAAAGAGTGCAATTTTCATCTGACAATAGACCACACTTCCAGACAAAGTCACTGTACCATTCAGTAACTCCTGCCGTTTACATTGGTAATTAAATGACTGGACAGGCGTTTACCTAGCATGCCCTCTAAATAAGCTATTAGCAGTGAGGTCACTTTTGAAGATTGTTTGGGGGACTTGGTGACCCCAAGATGACACCTTTGTCTATAACTCTCCAATTGTGGTCTTTATGGAATTTTTTGCCTATCTTACCATCCTCCATACTGTACGTGGGGGCGAGATAACCATGGGTCTTTGACCAAGCATGTTTGTTACATTTCCAGTTGATTAGAACCTTTTAATCATTGTTTTAACTGTAAATATAGGCATTTTCAACAAAGTACCTAGTTTTTATACACATTCACTGACTTACAAATGTCAACACACTTTCTTTTTATTTAAATTTAGCATATTTTCTTGTCTTTCTGATGTTGAAAAATGACAAGAGGATTTAGCCTCTGTGTCACTTTATTTTCATACCTTAGTGAAAGACAAAGTAATGAACTACCTCTGAAAGTTCACAGACACTCTGATTAACTTCAAACAAAGTTGAAATTAGATAGGGAAATGCTTCTGCTAGGTTTTGTATGTAAGATTTTCTAGGGGTGCCAATAATTGCAAGCAACGTGTTTTCGTTAAAAATATTTATTTCTTTATGAGATTTTCTTTTTTCTCAGAATACATTTTCTTCCCTTCAAGGGTGGGTTTTTCCTTGTTGTTTTCATTGTGAGAGTACAATGAATCATCAAAAGATTAGTTTTTATGCCTGTTTTTAGTCAACATTACCAAAGGTGCCAATAATTCTGGAGGGTACTGTACATGGAGGACACATAGGCAAACACGTACACAAAGTAACTTTATTTATTTCATAACCTATACCACAGCTGGACTGTTCATTATTTGTAGACAATATCTAGCTTTTATTTCTCAGAAAAACAATATTAGATGGCTGTGGTCTTTTGGACCTCAGATGGCACTGCATCAAAACCAGACCTGTTTCTGTAAAGGAAATCACTGTATGGACTCAGGAAAACCTCTGATAACCATTATCTATGTGCACAGTTTGATACTCAATTCAAAAACTTTAAACCATGCAACAGGCAAAATTGTATTGAGGCATGATACAGAAAATACCACCGTCTTATCTGGGCCTGAGCTTGTTTAAAATGGACTGAGGTAATGTGGAAAAAGGTGGTTAGACCAATCAAAATTTGCCATTCTTTTTGGACTGGGCTAAAGAGGAGAGGGCCTATCCAAGTATCCAACCTATCCAACTTGTTTTAGTGCTCAGTTCGAAACCCAACATCTATGACGGTGTGGAGGAGCATTAGTGCCTACAACATGGGCATCTTGCACATTTAGCAAAGCACAATAAATTCTAAATGATGTATACAGGTTTTGAATTCTGCACATATTTAAACAGTATTTCTCCATAGAGGAAAATGCTAATAAGAGTCCAAAATGCTAAAATGACCTGTCTGCAGTCCAGACCTGTCACATTAGGTGCATCATGAAATGAAAAACATGATTAAGAATACCTCATACTGTTGAGCAACTGAAATCCTACATTGGGCAGTAATGGGACAACATTTAATTCTCAAAACTCTAGCAACTTCTCAGTTCCTAAACATTCAGAACATTTTGTTAAATGAATTGGTGAAGCTGCACAGTGGGAAACATTCCCTGTCAACTTTTTTTGAAACATGTTGCTGACATGAAAATATGTCCTTTTTGTTGCTAAATATGGGTT
>NC_055961.1:1999471-2004471 GCF_018492685.1 Alosa sapidissima
TTGCTGATAAGATGCACCCGTGCTTGTTATGGGCGTGCTGCAGAGAAACTTCTCTGTATGACGAAACGCCGGTTGTTAGTGATTGGTTCAAAGCGGTTCAAAGGAACTCCAATGATTTTAAACCTCAAACTGTGCCCTCCCACCCGGAAATAAACGAACGCCTATGGATCTAGGCCAGACTCTCTGCGAAGTCAGTGAGTCTGGTTTCCAGGCTAGTCACGTACATCAATCTCAGAAACTGTTTAAATGTGAGTAGGCCTACAGTGACATTGTCATCTTATATCAGATTAATTAATATAAACTATGTGACTCACAGTGACTCTAACGAAATGAGCATTCTGTGTTGGGATAGTGATGACAGACAAACAGAGAGGGATAAATGCCAGCAGCAAGGTTTCCTTTTATCTCATATTAATTCTTTGTTCATAGTCTAACCTCTCACGTGAACGCACAAAACTAGGCTCACCGTTCATCCTGTTACAAGTTGATGAACCACTGAAACTATTTTGGAAACATTATTTTAAGGTACAAAAAACTCTTTAGTATTGCCTTTATTGGGAACGCATCATGAGCACGCACAAGAGGAGGGGGGGCCTCGGATCCCGCCCCTCGGACTGAGCACTGCGAATAGTGAGTCCCCATAACCTGACTCTCGCCAGATGAATTTTGTTCCGCCTATAGCTCCACTCATCCATCTGGGATCGATCCATTGGAGTGGTGCTTCAGAAGTCTGGGCCTTATTAAAAAATCCTTGCATATGATTGGATAAGGGGGAGGGGGGGAGGTGTTATTTCATGAAAATGTTCAGATTCAACTTTAGCCCAGATTTTCTAATGCTCCCATGTCTTGGGAATACATTGATGTGAATTTTTTTTAAATCAAGCCCAAAATCCCCCCCCCCCCCCACCACCACCCTTGATGTGGGTCTGGGTCCACTTCCCCGAAAGCATCTTAAGCCTAAGAGCGTCATAAAGTCCCTCTTACGAACGTCTTAAGATTTGCCGACTGTTTCCCGAAACCATCGTAGCTTAAGAGCATCGTGAAAACACTCGTAGATCTACGAGTGCTCCAGAGTACTCGTTACCGGCTAAGAGCGTCTTAACAGTACTTCTCACTGAGGTCACCAACAGGACATACAGAGGAATTACAACTTAGAATACATAATCCAATTTACGTTCCCATTCTTTATTGTGTTTACCTGTGATGAATCAGATTTTAGCGTGCAAAATAGCCTACATTTAATGGTCATAATAATGTGATGAAAAGCCGACAAAAATGCAATCAAGTTATGAAACGAGACGCTGCCAGAATAGTTTGACATTATCTTTGCTAAGTGAATATTATTAGGCCTATGAGGTAAAAAGCAGAGAAAGCAACATGTGGTTTAGTCTGTAGCCTACTGCATCAAAATCTAAGCCTACACATTTCCTCTCTTTCTTACTCGACTTCTTTCTTATCTTCAAACGTGTTCTTAAGTGGCACCGCGAAAAATTATTGCATGGTGCAACAATCTAATCTTAAAATAATTACAATTATTTATGTCTCTGTGTGGTATATAACCTACTTGGGATGCTTACATGCAGATGTCAAAGTGTTTCTATTTTCGTATTGATGTGAATTAATGTGTAGATCCGAAGTTTAAATGGTAGGCCTATAGCTGTGACGTGCAGTCACCTGACATCACCGTCAAATCAGAGGATATTTCAGAACTATTAACGTGGACAGCTCCCCTTAAGAGCATCTTAAGAGCAGTGCATGCGCGTTCACGCTACGAGCATATTCGGGAAACAGTCGGAAAAACCAAACGAACGATCGTAAGATGAATCATAGAAAACCCTCTTAAGAGCGTGTCTCCGTCGTTATCGGGGAAGTGGGCCCTGGCTCGTCAGGCTAGCGTAACATGATGCTAAATGTGCTCTGTATAGAGATGGCATAACATGATGCTAAATGTGCTCTGTATAAAGATGGCGTAACATGATGCTAAATGTGCTCTGTAGATGGCGTACCATGAGACTAAATGGCGTAATATGATGCTAAATGTGCTCTGTATAAAGATGGCGTAACATGATGCTAAATGTTCTCTGTATAAAGATGATGTAACATGATACTAAATGTTCTCTGTATAGAGATGGTGTAACATGATGCTAAATATGCTCTGTATAGAGATGGTGTAACATGATGCTAAATATGCTCTGTATAGAGATGGCATATTTTACCTCCTCATTTTGTTCCTTGAAGGAGAGCATGTATGTAAAGAGAAAAGGATTTCAGAAATGGTCATAATTTAAAATAATATGGCTCTCTATAATTTAAAATAATATGGCTCTCTATAATTTAAAATAATGTGGCTCTCTATAATTTAAAATAATATGGCTCTTTATGGGGGCGGTGGCAGTGTAGTGGTTAAGGAGCTGGGCTAGCGTGCAGTAGCCTGAAAGTTGTCGGTTCAATTCCCGGCTTCCACTGTTGTACCCTTGAGCAAGGCACTTAACCCCAAGTTGCTCCGGGGGCTATGTGATCACTTTTAATATAGTTGACATATGTAAGTCACTTTGGCTAAAAATGTGTCAGCCAAAATAATGTAATGTAATGCCATTTATAATTTAAAGTAATATGGCTCTTTATAATTTAAAATAATTGTCCCTCCCACGCTCCTGAGGCTGCGTGTTGATTGGCTGGATTTGTTTAAGGATCTGAGAGCCAGGTCTGTGTGTAAACACTGTTACCCTGGATGGGCATCCACGGCCATGAGAGTCACAGACTTCTCCTTTAATGAGCCAGGTCTGTGTGTAAACACTGTTAGAGTCACAGAGCTTGCGTGTAGCAAGCGTGGGGGATGTGGGTGTTATAACGTACACACTTTTGCTAGAACAGATTCTATCCCCCACACTTTTTGACAGATTAAAATGAAAGTAAAATATGGAATTAAACGCTCCCGTAAAGAGTTGGAACCGTATCTACCATAACGCACACACAGAGAGACACAAATAGGTCTGTTGGTTTGATTGAACGGTCGAACGGTCATCCAGCCAATCACATCAAGTTAGCCAGTGAAGAACCAGAGCCGCTCTGATCAAATTCAAAGTGTGCGTCTTTCAAGGCTGTGCTGCTGCTTGGGTCTGCATTATCACGTCTGCAGTGAGCAGATTTCAGGTTGAATTGAAATGATAATTGTTATGCATTATGCTAATTTAGTAAACCAAAATTCACTGTCTGACTGACAGTTTTTGTCACAATGTAGAAATGCAGGGAGTCAAAGTGAAAGCGGGGGTGCGCGCACCAAGGCACTTGTTGTTTCTGCAAAAGACCTTTGGCTACTGTTCTCAGAGCATTATGCTTTTTCTGTCTATGATCTGCAGCTTTTCTCAAACTATGGGCCTCCTCAACAATTAACACAGCCGCGAAATTAAGTTATGCCCGGTGCTTCACACGTCTGATCATTTGAGCAAGATGGTATGGAACCGCGGACGGGAAAAAAAAAACTAGGCTAAAAGTTTCCCCAATCAGAAATACTTATTCATTTGGTGTCATCAACTATATAGAAATAGCCCAGTCAGCACACATACGTCTCCAAGACGTTTGAAAAAGATCTGAACAGCTTAATTACATCGCTTTCCATTTAGAACGTCTTATTTGATCTGATCACAAACGTCGGCGGCATTTCACTGTCAGTGTGTGTCGTAATGCTACATCTATCGTAATATCTTAAATACGATCGCGTTCCATTTAGAACACACTTTATTTTGATCTTAACGGCGGCGTCAAGACACATTTGAGTTCTACACCTGAGAACTAAGATTTCCAGCATGTAGAACTCAAATTGAACGCGTATGAGCGCTCATGCAATGTGTGCGTCCCTGCAGCAAGTGAAACTGGAGGTAACGTGGGCTAGAAGCAACAATAGTCTTAAAACAACGTGGCTTTCTGTAACTATCAAAGGAAAAACCATAGAAACTGCTAATCATAATCTTTAAATTTACATTAAGCTGGCTATATGCAACACAAAATATTTATATTCCCTTTGCATGTGCTTGGGTAGACTTCAAACGTTTTTGAATACCTCGAAATTAGGCAATTTATTGTAGCCTGCTAACCCATATGCACAAAACATAATTTCTGAAATGATTTCTTGATTTATAATATGAGATATGTCTCCAGGTAGGGTATAGTGTCAAATAGTGAAGTGATAGCAGGTAGATCATGTAGGCCTACATGTCACATGAGCCACACATATAAGGAGCACTGCTTCTTCTGTCCCTCCTAAACAGGGATGGATTACTGCACGGGCCTACTGGGCCCAGGCCAGGGGGCCCAAGGGGTCAGGGGGCCCTGAAGCCCAAACCTTTGCATGGAATCATTGCCTCAATATCAACAAATCAGGATGTAGGCTATGAACCTGATTGAATTTAGTATTGGCCATCCCCAAAATGCACCAGAATACAGGAAATCACATCAAACAAATTAAACATTTTCTGGGGGAGGACCCCCAAACCCCCCCTCCCACATATACAACAATAAGTGGGAGGCCCTTAATACATCTGGGCCCAGGGGCCCGAAATTTCATAATCCGCCTATGCTCCCAAACTGCATTAAAATGGTGTGTTTAGCAATCAGAATTTCACATTTTTTTCGGGGGAGAATCTCCCGGACACCAATATAGTCCGCACCCCTCTCAGAAAATACTTACAATGTCCCTGTAGGGAGTTATTTATAATTTGGCCAGATTGTTTCATTTTCCTATCCCACAACCCCCACACTTTTAAAAAGCTTGATACGCCTCTGTCACAGAGTACACCTTTAATGGACCTGACCACTTACCTTCCACTCTAACGATAACTATGGATCCATCGCCGTCTACGGTGGAGTTGACCCGGCACGTGTAGCGCCCCCTGTCTGCAGTGGAGCTGTGTTGCAGGAGGAGAGAGGCGTTTCCGTGGGCAACCTGGTCCTTGAATAACGACACCTTGCCGTCGGCCCCCTGTTGGCCCTCTGATGGCAGG
>NC_055961.1:2006971-2009471 GCF_018492685.1 Alosa sapidissima
TTATCGATGCGATTCCTTATCGATTCCCATAACGATTTCTGTACCATTTGCTGAACACTTATAGGATGGCTTTGAGAGTTGTTGGCTTTGAATGTCTAATTTAAAGTGGTTTTAGAGAATGAATACCAAGTGTGCAATATCAATACAGAAGTTGAATGCTTTAAAATTTCTAAAAAAGTAAACATTTCTAAAACAAAGCTTTGTATCGGAATCGTTAGTGGAATCGTTAACGTGTGGATGTGTACGATTCCGATGGATCGGAACGTTTGGAACCGGTTCCTAACCGATACCTGGAACCGATTCCCAAGCCTATTCCTACCATGCAAAAATATTATTAAAAATCACAAACAAGTCGTTAGTTAGGTTAGTCAATTAGGTTATTCCAAACTTTTGACGGACACAGATGCCCCCCCCTGAAGTTGCTTCTTCTCCACCCTTCTCTGTGAAAAGAGAAGGGTGGAGAAGAAGCAACTTCACTGGTCCATCCCTGGACCCGTGACTCCATTTGTGTTCAAAATGTATACTTTAAAAGAAATTACAAACTAAACTATCTTATGATAACCTCTATATTACACAGAATGTGGTTCTTTGACTTATTACTTACACCTGAAGATTTTTTTAAACTAAGGGTCAGACTCATAGGTTTGGAGCCTAATAAGATTTTGTCTTTTAGTTTAGATTTTATTATGCTGGCGGCTAATCACACAATTTTAACGTACAGTAGTTTGAAAGGGACAGGATTCAGGAATAGGCTACTAAGACAGGCCCCTCTTCTGTCTGACTCACCTCATGTTACCCCTGTATGCATTATAGACTGGCTTCTGACAGAAATTACGTTTTGTGCCAACATGTAGAAACACTAGGCCTACTACAGCCTTTAATTGGTGAATGGAGGTGCAAATTCCTTTCTTTGGTTATTGTCCGCGATTCACATTAACTAGGCTATCACGTATTGTAAACGTCGCCACATTTGATCACGTTTTGCCTGCATGGATGCGTGATTGAGTGCGCATCTAAATAATATGCAAGATGCAACAATAATTTCTAAGAGGCCTATACACGGTAATTTCTGGCATTACTACTAGCATATGAATGCATTATTTATGTTGTTTATGTAAGACGTGAAAGAAATGACACAGGCTTGCACAAATTCATCATTTAAAATAAAACGTTTCACTTTCGCTATCATTGCGAGAATAGGCTACAATATGGAAAATGTTCCCTTTCAGTCTGATCGGCTCCAAACATGTATGGGATTTCCTTAGCCTGTGCTACACCTTTCCAAGAAGTTTTGTGAAAATTGTACCGGTAGCTTTTGCGATATTGTTGACAGCCCTACCTCACCGCAGTAGGGTGCAGTAAATGGAAGCTTTTGATAGCGCACGCCACTAACGAAAAACGGAAAATCACCAGGACAAACCACTCAGGGGTGTAGGCTACTCTGGAACCATAGGTAACTAATTTGTGCGTTATTTACGTTTGATTACATTTTAGATACGTGTTGGTTTCCTGTAGGCCTAGTATAGCGCTTTATTCTTTCTTTATTTTTCTATGTCCGAATATTGGGGGGGACATTTTGGTCATTTTTTAATATTGGGGGGGACACGTCCCCCTCAATGTCTATGGTGATTACGGCCCTGAGTGCAGGCATATCTGTGAGTATGTGCACTTCCTTGAGGACGGTCAGTCATGCACAGAAAAAGATCTTAAGATCGGTGTGCTATTGACTGGTGTTAGGGCCAATTTAATCTGAAGTTTATTTTATTGAAATTGACCTCCCCCTGCTGGCTCTTTTACTTTGCATTATGACACCACCAGGAACTCCTATATATGGAGACAGGAAGTGAGGCCTGTCCGGTGACCGCATGAGAGAAGAAGCGCTAGACACAGTGGGGAGCGAACACACAAACTCACGAACTCACGACTTACAAAACAACATTGAAGCTTATCGTTTACATTTACATTGATACATGCATACATCTTTGTATTATATTTAGGTTGTATTTAGAAGGATAGAAGATACTTTTTTTGTTGGAATTTGAATTTTTAAGTTTGTTTGAACGTGCGTCCGAAATCTCCCCGGCCTGGCTCGCGCGACGGCTTGATGAAGGTGAGACAAGTTATATATATATATAAGTGATACCCACAGCAACCAAACAGTCACATGCCATTTCTTACATAAGTATTAACACAACAGAGTACTCAAGCACCGTACTGATATTTAACCTCCTTAATGGAGATGACAAGTACAGCAAAGATGCGCTGGTTAGCATTTCACTGCCATTGTTATCTTGTCATCTTATCCTCCTTCAACAGTTTCATTGAGAATAGAGATGTAGACCCTGGGATACGACTGGCCCTGATACGGCCCTGATGTGGCCCTGATGTGGCTCTTATGTGGCCCTGACGTGGCCCTGATGTGGCTCTGATGTGACCCTGAATCCAAACTGGATCTGTGCACAATCGTGCTGTACAAACACACCCATTAAACACACATACA
>NC_055961.1:2016971-2031971 GCF_018492685.1 Alosa sapidissima
TGCGTTACTATTTTTGTCATTTTCCTTAATAAAGATATATTCTTTGCTTTCTTCTTGTCTTGGGGATTAATGTCATGTAGCCTATGCTATGCTCATGTTTTCAGCATGAGGACAATTCACGTGTAAAACCATGCAGCGAAACAAACGTAAACAACAATGGAGGGAGAGAGAGAGATGCACATTTCATCAGTCATTACTTTGAGTTTGTGTCAGCTAAACATGATAACATTAAGGTACATTGAACATTCTGTGCTGGTGACAAAGTGCTGTCTAGCTAGACATCCCAAGTCTCCCGAAGTTTTGGGAGTCTCCCACATATGAATTTCCCCTTGAGGATCAATAAAGTATCTATCTATCTATCTATCTCAATATTGATAGCGGCTTCCTGACGTCCGCAAATTACATAAAATCTCCCGGAACCTTGAGCGAACAAGAGCACGCAAGCCAGACCGGACTTCAAATCGCGTGTGCATATGAGTTTAACGCGCACACAACAGAGAGGGAGAGAGAGAGGAGTGGTGCGTTTGTGCCTGAAGCGCATCCAAGACAGAGAGCATCCTGGTCTGTTTTGCTAAATCAACCAATCAGTTTTCAGTGTAAGTGTGCTTATATCTCTTTTCTCCCAAACTTAATTAATCAGTTCAGTCAGTGTATCTAGGAACAGGAGCGTCATGGCAGAGTCAGTGCCCCTCAAAAAGGAACATTTAAGACCCATTTCACATCAGACTAAAGTGTACCCAATTGTCTCATAAGAGTAAAACATAATGATAGTATTGCACACTGCACTGTTTGTAACAGTGACTTTAGCATTGCTCACGGCGGGTTAAATGATTGCAAAAGACTTGTTGAGGTGAGTTTGACAAGTGTAATTTCGTTTGCATATTACTCAGGCCTATACTAGATGGCTAGTTGCCAAGGCTACATGAAAAAAAAATCTACAAAAAAAATCTACATATTTTACTATAACAATTTCTATCAATAGGCCTTCCTTATTTGGTATACTTAGACATTATTGAACAAACATCTGAATTTCAGTATCTAAGTAGGTTAGGTTAGGATGTCTGCTATACATTGCTGACATTACTGTTAAAATGCACTTCCAGTGTAGTGAGTATTGGCAAAACCGGTTATCATTTTTATGTTGAGGCGGTGGGGTTTTTCACACAGTATGACTGTATTCAGTTTATTAGTTAGCATTCTGTGAAGCTCAATGCAACACTCACAGTTTTTGTTTTGCTTTTTGTCCAACAAAGGTTTTGACAAAAAAACCAAAATGAAAGTACTGAAAGGTTACAAATGACATCGACTCAATACTGTACATCACAGTACTATACTTTACAGTTCAGTACGGTAAATGCAGCAACACAAAAATAAAACAAAAATAAAAACATAAACACACTACTGTAAAACAGGCTTAGATGTGGTGGACTCTCTGCCCAGCTCCTCTCATTTTCAGGCCATGATTTATCACATGATCCACCAAAGTTTCTCTAATATCATCTGATATATTGTTTCGTGCATAGCCTCTTCCTCCTACTCCTCTCTCTCTTCCTCTTCCTCTACCTCTACCTCTAGCTCTCCCTGCCTCCATGCTTGCAAAGTTCTCAAAATGGCTCAACTGAGGCCTATTTGTGGCTGGCTGATTGGTGTTCAGTTTTGTAAGTAAGTATTTTCACATGTGTGTCTAAGTGTTTTCAATCACCCAATGTGTTTTGTATTTTGAATAGATGTGTTGTCCCAATGGGACCATGAGATTTCATTTATGAACGAAGTGTCTTATGCATGAAATAGTGTGTAGTGTGCAGGAGCAAGTGTGTTGCAGAATTACACTGTGTTTGAGGTATAGTAACAAAAGCTGTACAATGAAAGTAAAAAAGAGCTGTCACAATAAAGAAAGTTAATTATAAGAAAGCTGTTGACCTCAGAGGTCATAGACAAGAGACACCCAAAATAACTCCTTGTAATGACCATCCTTGTAACGTCTACATTTCTTTAAAGTGTCCAGCAGACCCATGGCCCCCATGCTGTAGTGGCCCCCATGCTGTAGTGACCAGCAGACCATGGCCCCCATGCTGTAGTGTCCAGCAGACACAACAGACTGTTCAAGGATGAAACACACATGCATCCCTCAGTTTAGACACACATGCATCCCTCAGTTTAGACACACATGCATCCCTTAGTTTAAACACACATGCATCCCTCAGTTTAGACACACATGCATCCCTCGGTCTGCCCTGCTGTTGGAGTCTGCATCACATGCTATGAATCAGATTTCAGCACTACTCTCTGCAGAGGCACAGGCACATGGTCACTTGAATCACACGGTCATTTGTTTGCTTCAGGGAATTCTCTCTGTATCATAATGGATGTCGCATGATCTTTATAAGAGGGCCGTTCATGGAGAGAGGAAATTGGATGTACTGAAAGGTGTGTTGCATTATGGGTATGCTGCATTACTGAGATCCTCATATTGTATGTGAACCTGAGCTAAAACATGCAACACCATACAAAAATATTATATTCAACACATGCAATGTAGGGGGAGTCCCAAAATATTTGCCCACAAGTGGTCGAAAGGGAAGCTATGACTGGTGATGGTGTGTGTGCGTGCGTGCGTGCGTGTGTGCGTGCGCGTGTGTGTGTGTCTATCAGTGACCCACACGGCCACTGGGGGGTGTGTGTGAGAGTGTGTGAGGTGGAGGGGCACGTGCGGGCCACTGTGGTGACAGGCGGTCCTCATCCCTGGCCTCAATCAGACGCTAATCCCAGATTAGAGGGCCATGTCATGTCACTGGAGCAGGATTACGGCCCAGCACTCCCACCACACTCACCCACTCTCTCCTCCTCATTTTATGATTGATTCCTCTCTCTCTCCCTCTCTCTCTCTCTCTCTCTGTCCCTCTCTCTCTCTCCATGACAACCTCGCTCTATGGCTCTCCTTTCTGCTGGAGCGCTCTCTCTCTCTCTCTCTCTGTCCCTCGTTCATGGAGAAATGGGTTGCGTGTGGGAGTACTTGCTATTCATAGCTCAGGTAGGCTGGTGTTCAATTGGTAATATGGGCTGATATGCTTTTATTGCTGTTCGTTGAATGCATTTAAATAAAGGATTTCAAATCAAATCTCTCTTTCTTTCTCATGCTGTCTTGGACATGCTGATGTTTCTCTCGCTCTCCCAGATCCATTTCATCCTCCCATTTTCACCTGCATCTATTAGCTAGAACACATGCTGTTCCTGTCAATCATTCCTTATCATCTTTAATATTTCCCTGTAGAAATGTCATCTTTAATATTTCACTGTAGAAATGTCATCTTTAATATTTCACTTTATAACTGCTGCTGCCCCCTTGTCTCTTGACCACTGCGTCCAGGGACCACTGTCCCTCCAGCACTCTCTCCCTGTCTCTCTCCTGTATGTCATCAGATTATTCATCTCACACATTCTGTGCACTTCTATTTTCCCTCTTATTTTGCCTCATATTCTGTTGTTCTTTTCACTCTCTCTCTGTCATCCTCTTTTTTATCATTAAATGCTCCTCCAAACTCCATCAGGTCATCTCGATGAGGCAACGTCCAGTGTTCCAGCGCGTCCAGATCCTGTGTCTGCGTCTCTCTCTCTCACGTGCGGATGAGGAGGATGACTTTTGCATGAGAGAGTGAGGGAGAGAGAGAGGAAGGGAGAGAGAGAGAGTGAGGGAGAGAGAGAGGGAGAGATATTTACAAACAGACAGAATGGACAGAATGCACTCTGGCGTGGCTGGGGTTTGGAGGTGGAGTTAATGCTTTTGGACACCAAGAATGATGGGCTGATGAAACCACACCACTGTGGCCTTTCCAATGTGGCCCAGCAGATGATGTCACTTCCTTTCCAGCGCACCAATCAGCACGTCATAGTGGTGCACCAGAAGCAGAAGCAGAATGGCCTCTGTGGTTCTGACCAGGAGGGATTAGTTCTGTTTCACTCTCGTTATGAACTGCAGAACTGGACTTCTAGGTCATTATGTTCCTCTCTCTGTCAGAGCCCTGTTACCATGACTTCCCACCCACACACACACACACACACACACCCACGCACACGCACACACACACACACACACACACACATACACACACACACACACCCACAGACACACCACATACAAACACACACACAAACACACACTGCATGTGGCGTTAATCATTTGAGAGTCATTCACATGAGTACATGAGATTGGAGTAAGGAATGTAGGATGTCTCGGGCTGATGCCATCCTTCCTGCTCCTTTCAAACCCTAATAAACAACAATAAAACCCTACTAAACAACAATAAAACCTACTAAACAACAACAAAACACTAATAAACAACAATACAACCCTACTAAACAACAATAAAAGCCTAATAAACAACAAAAAGCCTAATAAACAACAATAACCCTAATAAACAACAAAAAGCCTAATAAACAACAATAAAACCCTACTAAACAACAATAAAACCCTAATAAACAACAATAAAAGCCACAAGAGAAACCAACACTGATGACACAGTGCACGCAGTCAATGTGAATCGGGGAATACTGCTGCAGTGATCAGGATTGTTTTAATCTCCACTCCGTGTCCAAATGTGACATAAGGACTCAATCAGCACCCGTTACTGTGTAATTAAACCGCTGAGAACATACTGAGCAGTAGTGATAGTGAAACCACACTAGTGATAGTGTACTAACATGCAGTTACATACAATATATATATATATATATATATATATATATATATATATATATATATATATATATATATATATATATATATAGTGTACTAACATGTAGTTACAGATATATATGTGACCCTGCAAGTCGTTTTGCGCACGGTGCTATTTTGAGAAAATCCACGATAAACAAACGTACAGGTTAAAATGTCGAATTTCACATTTTTGCATAATTCGACAGCATACAGTCTACACTTTCATATTGTGAACAAATTTCACGGATAAACATACGTTTTGACTGTTAAACCCTTACTTTATTTAGGTGAAGATTCAACACATTAGCATTCCCTTTGTGCACGCCGCTATAAGGTTTTACGGTAGGGTACGGTAGAGCTAATTTACTCATTAGGCTACTCATTACTCGTTACTCAATGTGTCAGCTCTATATCGTTCTTGGCAGATGTAACCGAATATGAATGTGAAAGACTTGCCTTTCAGGGCACGAACGGTCAAAAGCACAAACTTTTAGAAATATCCTGGCATCATTTTAGGGACCAGGAGAAGTTTTCCATTGAAGTAGGCTAGTGCATTTTAAAAGTAGGCTAGGCTATACACAATCTGTGTACACAGAACTTCCTCTCCCCTTACTTTGCCCGAAATACATTAATTATATTCTATAGTGACACCTTATGACCGTCCCAGGTATTAACTAGGGGGCAGAAAAAGACACACACTCGGTTGATAAAACTGGACATAGTCAGTCATCCGCTTCAAAGTCACGCTACCGTAAGGCTAATCATAGCTGTGCCCTCACACTATCGCACGCGACAATTCACCTCTTCTTGCGTATGGTGACAGGAGAATCATGCCAACTTTGAATGCGGTTACGCCTTGCAGGTCACATATAGTGTACTAACATGCAGTTACATATATATATATATATATATATATATATATATATATATATATATATATATATATATATATATATTCCACTGCTTGGTTGAATTTCCCATTGTCCTACGTAATTTAGAACGTCCATTAACTGTATGTTATCTGCACACCTATGAAGTAGATCCATTTTTTTGGCCGTATCACACTTGTATATTAATTCGCCAAACTCGTTGTGAAGTTTAAATGAACTGTCACGTTGCATCCGAGCTGTAAAATGCAGACGTTCAGAACATTGCAACATTGTAGCATATGACTGAGCGATGTTTCAAAGCTAAAGTTCATCAGAATCTTAGGATACGCCCGCTTGACAACGGGAAAGATAGAACTAACGACTGGCCTTTGGCCGTAGCAACCATCCATTTAGAACTAGTAATGGCAGTTTGTCCTGTGAGTTGAGAAATTAGTTGATATGTGTCGGAAGAAATTAGTTCTACAAACAAGACAGTTTTAGTGATTAAAACGTTTAAATTGTAACAGGAAATGAACACAAGTGGCAACAGTGGAATAAGTGGGATAATGGACTCCACTGTGGTCTGTTCACAAAACAATTAATGCACTTACAAGACTCCGCTTCGCGTCGGGGCCGTTTTACTACCTCGACCGTGCATTCATTTCTGTGAACAGACCACTGTGTCGTCCATTATCCCTTACATATACCTCGACCGTGCATTAACTTCAGTGAACAGAAAGTAATTTACTACAGAGCACTGTAATTGACTAGCTAAGATAGCAAATATACCATTCAGTTTAAAATGTCCTTCACTTTACATTACAGTTGAAAAAAAACCCCTAATTTAAAGTTTCCCTATCTATTATACGTTATGGGGTGGTAAGGTTAAGCTTAACGGACCCTATCTAACTACCAAAAAGAGCAAATAAATCATATCAAATTGTGTGGGAACTTGCCTGCTTGAGACCTTGGCTCCTGCAAGGGTTTGAGTGATGTCATCTGCTGTCTGTGATGTCACTTAAAGAAACAGTGTCTTTGTAATAGCCAGAACATGTAAGCGTTATGGGGTGGTATGTAAAACTATGGGACGGGCATAAATCATGATTTTTGTATGGGAAATCATACTTTTATTTAAAAAAAAACATATAGTATAGTATCAAGAGCATATTTTTAATCATGACATTAATGAAAATTTGGTTAAAAAATGAAATGTTCTAATTAATATATTAGGTGCGAATTCCATATGTGACTTTCCGGACATGGGGAAATTGGCCATGTCCTTGGTAAAGATGACTAAAAAGTGTAGGATTTATATTTACAATGACACTGAAATATGCATTATGTAATTCATAACACTTAAATTAACAGGTTTGATCCTTTGAAATACATTTTGACACATTTTTACATTGAGAGCTCATGAAATGGACCGGACGCAAAAGGCACCGGTTTCGTAGAATGACCCTACTAACATGTACTTACTTACATAATGGAGTGATGTGTGCAATTGTGTACATACTGTAACAAACTGCACAGTTGTCTTAGAATGGTTTTATTGGTTACGCACCAAACACACGAACGCATAATGCCGGGCCAGACCTGGCCCTTATGCTCCAGCACTAAACATCTATGTGAGGCTGTATCTACAACACACACTAGCTAGACCCGGTTATGAACACTGTAAAAACATAAACACGACAGTCAGGACGCACAACATTGGTAACTTGCATGGTTAACATTAACATTCAGCATAACACATCAACCGCACAGCATCATGGGAGCACAGTCATCAACAGCTAGGCTCAGATCATTACACAGCCCCCCGAGACTTAGTCCATGTCCCTTTGACTCAAGTCTTACCCTACGTCAGTCCATGAGCCTGGCTGGGACGCAACGCTGGCGTTGTGGGCGCCCCGCTGTCGTGGCGGTGACTTCCGGGGACGGCTGCACGGTGACCGGTGTTAGAGCCACAGCTCCATTGTCAACAAGGTCCACAGAATCAGTGTCAAAGTCTCCACGACCCTCAGCTGAGGCCAGGGGTCGATACGGGGCCAGTCGATCACGGTGGAGAGCCACAACTCTCCGACGCTTAATCAGTCTCACACGATAGACCACATCAGACAGCTTCTCTAAGACATCGCACGGCCCGACCCACTGGCTAGTGAGTTTCGGGGAAATGCCTTTCTTTCTCTCCGGGCAGTACACCCACACTTTATCGCCGGTCTGGAACTCCTGGCCGCGACAGCGCGTATCGTAAGCTCGCTTTTGACGTATTCCAGCTTCACTCATAGCCTGCCGGGCCAACTCGTGTACTCCCTTCACTCTCTCGCGTAGCTGCTTGTAGTATTCCAGCCCTGGCTTACCTCCAATCTCCGCTTCCGGAGGCGAACCGAACACCAAGTCCACTGGCGTGCGTAGCTCTCGCCCGAACATCAGAGCTGCCGGTGTGCATTTCGTTGACTCTTGCACTGCTGTGCGATATGCCCAGAGCACCAAGGGCAAGTGTAAGTCCCAATCCTTTTGTCGGCGGTCGGCCAATATGGCCAGCTGCACTGCTAGAGTCCGATTAAACCGTTCCACCAGCCCGTCGCTTTGTGGATGCAGAGGTGTCGTTCTCATTTTCCGGATGCCCATGCGCTGGCAAACCTCAGCAAACACCTCTGCCTCGAAATTCCGCCCTTGGTCGCTGTGGAGCTCTTCCGGTGCCCCGAACCGGCAGAACATCTCAGTGACCAGTCTGTCCGCTGTCGTGTGGGCGCTCTGATCTGGCACCGCATACGCCTCCGGCCACTTAGTGAAATAGTCCATGGCCACGAGCACGTAGCGATTTCCCCGCTCTGTGACTGGCAGTGGGCCCATGACATCGACGGCTACCCGCTCCATGGGAGCCCCGACTGCGTATTGCTGCAGTGGAGCGTGCGAGCGTCGCGTGGGGCCCTTCTTCGCTCTGCAGGCGTCACAGCAGTGAACATGCAGTTCAACGTCCAGCCTGCATCCCGGCCAATAGAAGTGGCCTCTCAGCCGACGAAGAGTCTTTGCAATGCCGAAATGAGCCGCCCCCACTGCCCCATGCACATGTTCCAGTACACAGGCTCGTAATCCAGCAGGAACCAGCAACTGGAAAATGTCAGATTGCCTATCGGGCGCTCGCCAGTGTCTATACAACAGTCCTTGACGTGCTACTATTCCCGACCACTGTGAATAAATCGCTTTGGTCTCTGGATCGAGTGCTGATACGTCAGTCCATGGCGGTCGCTGATGCAGCCTGTGATGCAGCCGTGATGCAGCCTGTAGCCGACGAGCGGGCTCCGGTTGAGCCGCGGCCAGGCTCCTCTCCTCCCTCCGGTGGCAGTGCTGGCACTGGTCTGCTGCACACGAACGCCTGGACAGAGCGTCCGCATGCCGTGAAGGCGACCCGCCCGGTGTCGAATCTCCATGTTGTAGTCCTGGAGCGCCTCCAACCAGCGAGCCAGCTGGCCCTCTGGTTCTTTGAAGGTCAGCAGCCAGGTGAGTGACGCGTGGTCCGTTCTCAGCAGGAACCGTTTGCCGTAGAGGTAGGTTCGGAAATGGCGCACTGCCACCACCACAGCCAACAGTTCTCTGCGTGTCACGCAGTAATTCTTCTCCGCTCGGTCCAGTGAGCGGCTGAAGTATGCGACCACTTGCTCGCCCTGCTCGCCTGCTTGTGAGAGCACGGCGCCGACGCCCACGTCGCTGGCGTCAGTGTCCAGGATAAACGGCAGTCGAGGGTCAGGGAAGGCGAGCACAGGGGCCTCGCATAGCGCCCTCCGCAGCCGCCGGAATGCCGCGTCCCACTCTCGTGTCCACTCGAAGAGCTGGCCTTTGTGCGTCAATCAATGCAGCGGGCTGGCGACTGTAGCAAAGTCCCGAATGAAGCGCGGGTAATATGACGCCAGGCCCAGGAAGCTACGCAACTCAGCACCGTCGCGTGGAACAGGCCAACGTCTCACCGTCTCCACCTTAGCTGGGTCGGTGGCCACTCCGGCGGCCCCCACGACATGGCCTAGGAATCCGGTTTGCCTCCGGAACAGGTGGCACTTTTTTGGGTGCAGTTTGAGCCCAGCACCCCGTATGGCGTCGAACACCTTTTCCAGATGTCCTATGGCACCGGTGAAGTCTGTTGCATGACACAGGATGTCGTCCAGGTAAACCACGCAGCATGTTCGTGGAATGCCCGCCAGGACACGCTCCATCAGCCGCTCAAAGTACGCTGGCCCGTTGCATAGGCCGAAAGGAAGTACCCGGAACTGCCACAGCCCTTGCCCGATGGTAAACGCTGTCTTCGGCCGAGCTTCCGGGGCTAGCTCAATCTGCCAGTAGCCACTGCGTAAGTCCAGCGAGCTAAACCAGCAGGAGCCGGCAATGCTGTCCAGCGCATCGTCAATGCGGGGGAGCAGGTAAGAGTCTTTCCGAGTTACCTGGTTGAGGCGCCTGTAGTCAACACAGAACCGCCACGAGCCGTCCTTCTTCCGGACGAGTACAGCCGGCGCAGCCCAGGGACTACTGCTTGGCTCTATCACTCCTGCCGCGGCCATTTCCTTGATCTTTTCTTCAGCTGCTTGTCGTTTGGCGAATGGTAAGCGATGAGGCTGAAGTCGGATGGGCCGAGCATTTCCGGTGTCGATATCGTGTTGGACCAGGCTCGTTCGGGTGCAGTCCTCATCTCTTGCAGCGAAGATGTCGGTGTACGCTGCTAGTAGTCTCCGCACCTGGCTACCCTGTGCTTCACTCAGCCCCTCACAGCTACGAGTGCAGAGTATATTTACGGCTTGCCTTGTCTCTAAAGAGGGCCGCGCTATCTGGGCGGAGAGTGGTGTTTGCTCAACCCGCTCTCTTGGCTCCTCCCTGGTGAGCGTGAGCTGAGCAGTGGCGGAGACTCAGCAAGCGGACCTGGATGAGACCTGTTGTTTTCGCGGGCTTGTGTGGGGAGGGGCGGAGACTCAGCAAGCGGACCTGGATGAGACCTGTTGTTTTCGCGGGCTTGAGTTTCGCGGGCTTGTGTGGGGAGAGGCGGAGACTCAGCGAGCGGACCTGGATGAGACCTGTTGTTTTCGCGGGCTTGTGTGGGGAGGGGCGGAGTCTGGGATGACGTACTCTTTGCGAGTTCGCTTCCTGCGGACTTGTGTGGAGCGAGTTGGAGAGTTCTTCGTCGCGCCAGCTCTCCGCACTTCATGCTGTTTTCCCCGCCGTGTGCAACACTACGCTGCTCGTCCCCAAGTGTAGTGTGAACCGGGAAATGTCCACCACAGCCCCCCATTTCTCTAGCACGTCCAGGCCGTGAATGCAGTCATCCTGAATGCTAGCCAACCAAAGCCGGCGGCTCGCCGTCTCACCGTTGATGCACACACACACCACTTTTTGTCCATACAGTTCCGCTCGCTCTCCGGTAACTGTTGTGATGCACGTTTTTGTCTTTTCCCAGCCTCTGGGTCTGGCTACCAGCGTGCCGGGTAAGAGACCGGGTCGCACAAGCGAGATGGTGGAGCCAGTATCGATCAAGGCGCGACACCGAGTCCCATCTAGTGTGCAGTCCACATACAGTCCTCTGGTTTGGCCGAGCCGGCTCAGCCGTATGCAGTCCATAGCCCCTCCCGCCGTGCCACCTTCTTCTAGTAACTGGGGCGCGAGCGTGAGGGGTGCCGGGGCTGGGCAGTACCATGCGATGTGTCCCGGCTCACCACCCCGGTGGCATCCGTCTCCGCTGGCCGGCCTCTTCCACTCGCGTGGGCGGCGTTGTGGTGGCTGTGCCGTGGTCTGCCGCGTCACCTCCAGTTCCTCCCCGTCTTCCTCCATCGATGTCTGGCGTACGCAATGCCTCGACTCTGTTGTGCGGAACATGTTTTCCACCCGTTCGGCTTCCGTGAGGGCCGCGGACAGCGAGCTGGGGGTGCTCAGGCGAAGGTGTTCTTTTAGCCGCTCTGGGTGGATGCCTCGCACGAACGCTTCCAGTGCCATCTCTTCATGTAGACCCTGGCTGTACGTTGGGTAGCCCCGCCGGGCATACAGCTGCAGGTCAGCCGCGAACTTGCCCAGTCTCTCGTCCTTGTGCCGCCGTCTGGAAGCGAGTTGTTCTCTGGCATCGCTGATGAAGATTCTCTGGCCGAATCGTCGTTGCAGAGCTGCTTCGATTGCGGTCCAGCTTACTTGCTCCGCCGGTGGCAGGTCTTCTAATACTTGTAGCGCTTCCCCCTCCAGAGCCAACGCCACCTGTACGCCCGTTCTCTCCGCCGACCAGCCATTCAGCTCGGCTGCCAGCCGGACCTGTACCAGGTATGTCGCCAGTGGCCTTAAGCAGTGGGGCAACTTTACGCTGAGGCGCCCTTCTACCGCCGCCGTCGCACCGGGGACCGGCCGATTTCCATCGCCGTGTGGAGCGGGTTCAAGTGGCGGGATGCTGCCATCAGACCGGTTCGTTTCCTCCTGTTGCCGGGGGCGGGTCTCTTCGTCACGGTCACGCTGCAGGCTGGCTCCGTCTGCTGGGCCCAGCAGGTGGCCATGGGCGAGCGCGCTGTCGAAGAGCCGTCTTGGCAGGAAACTCATCATCGCCAGGGCATCAGTTGCAGCTTTCTCCTCCCGTCCAGTAGGGGTCATCATCCCACTTCTGACACCAATGTAACAAACTGCACAGTTGTCTTAGAATGGTTTTTATTGGTTACGCACCAAAACACACGAACGCATAATGCCGGGCCAGACATGGCCCTTATGCTCCAGCACTAAACATCTATGTGAGGCTGTATCTACAACACACACTGGTTAGACCCGGTTATGAACACTGTAATCAACTATAAACATAAACACGACAGTCAGGACGCACAACATTGGTAACTTGCATGGTTAACATTAACATTCAACATAACACATCAACCGCACAGCATCATGGGAGCACAGTCATCAACAGCTAGGCTCAGATCATTACAACACATTCAGTGTGTTAAACTGTAATACATGTTTATTGCAGCACTATGGCAATGATATTGGTTGTTGTTTAGGCTCAACTCTTTTGGAGTGAATTATTTACATGATGTGAAGATGGCAGACAAACCTTAATCATCTAGAGTTAGTGAACCGTCTCTAAACACACATTAAAGCAAGTGAGAGAAGCACAAGCTGTCCTCTCCAAAGGTCTCCTCAGACTGTGATGCTAACCAGTCTTCACCCACACACCTAAACACACCACACACACACATGCTGTCCTGTCCAAAGGTCTCCTCAGACTGGGATGCTAACCACTCTTCACTGTGATGCTAACCAGACTGTGATGCTAACCAGACTGTGATGCTAACCAGTCTTCACTTCCTCATGCTAGACTGTGATGCTAACCAGACTGTGATGCTAACCACTCTTTACTGTGATGCTAACCAGACTGTGATGCTAACCACTCTTCACTGTGATGCTAACCAGACTGTGATGCTAACCACTCTTCACTGTGATGCTAACCAGACTGTGATGCTAACCACTCTTCACTTTCTCATGTCTGTCTGTTTGCAGCTTGTCTGGCTCATGGACTCATCGGTGTTGTCTGGCCAGCTGCTGTTTTGAGCTGCTGCTTGCGTATAGTTCATTGTGAAGGGATCGTTTGTGAAGTGCTTGCACAGGATGAGGTGTGTGTGTGTGTGTGTGTGTGTGTGTGTGTGTGTGTGTGTGATTGTTTGTGAAGTGCTTGCACAGGATGAGGTGTGTGTGTGTGTGACTGTTTGTGAAGTGCTTGCACAGGATGAGGTGTGTGTGTGTGTGTGTGTGTGTGATTGTTTGTGAAGTGCTTGCACAGGATGAGGTGTGTGTGTGTGTGTGTGTGTGTAGGATTGTTTGTGAAGTGCTTGCATATAAATTTCTGTACACTGGGACATGCTTCTTCTCTTATGTAATCTGCTGACCCTATTCTGACCAGGGGCCCATGTCCCAGAGAAGACTCAAGTTCAACATCTTGGGCCCATTTCACACCAGAGATTCACAATGAGACAAAACCGTTGAAGATTCGTGATGAGATGAGCTGCAACATTCTAAAACTGTGCAACTGTGACTAGACATGAATATGTGAGTGAATGTTTCGCTGAATCTAATTCAAAGGAGTTGCAGCGGTGTGAATTAGATTCAGCAAAACATTCACTCACACATTCATGTCTAGTCACAGTGGCACGGTTTTAGAATGTTGCAGCAAGTTGCTGGTTTATAGAATGTTGCAGCGCATTTCATCGCGAATCTTTGGTGTGAATAGGCCTTTATCTTTCATTCCCTACTAAACAACAATAAAACTCTAATAAACAACAATAAAAGCCTAATAAACAAATATTTGGTGTGAATAGGCCTTTATCTTTCATTCTTCTGTTTCTGTTCCTCCATCCCTTCATCAATTTGTCTTTCTCTTATCTCATGTCATCCATCCCTTCATCAATTTGTCTTTCTCTTATCTCATGTCATCCATCCCTTCATCAATTTGTCTTTCTCTTATCTCATGTCATCCATCTTTGCAGCATAGTCTACACTGGGTCCAGAGAGGACTGTGTTTTGATTGGTGGTGAGAGCAGATGACAGGAACGAATGAGAAGTAGATGAATGAATATTATTGTGTGTGAGCACCTCAGTAAAGTTGGGAAGCTCTTGTCCTCTTACAGGGGCAACAGGTAGTTCCAGTGTCCTAGATGAAAATGAGGCTATAGTTTATTATACTGTGCTGAGGCTATCATTTATAATAATGTCATGATGCAAAATAGACAGAAAAATGTTATTTAGATGCTAAAAATGGAAAGCGATATTTCAAACTGCTGTCTCTCAGAATGAATATCTTGCAGAGTTTTAGAACGTCTGGTTTTTTCTAGATATAGAAGATATTGTTTCAGAAGAAGATGACAAGAGTGTCACCAGTAACCACAGAGACGCCATTGCAGCCCAAATAAACAAATATTCATTCACTCATGAATACGCAATCAATTTCTTGAATTCAAGCCAGATCTGGGCCAGATCCTGGCTGCAGTTAGCTCTTTTCTGATCTGTCCCTTCAGCACCAGAGCATGCTGCTGCTGACAAATCCAGAGCCCTCAGCATTCTACTGCACTAGAGCCCTCAGCATTCTACTGCACTAGAGTCCTCAGCAGCCCAGTAGAGTCCTCAGCATTCTACTGCACTAGAGTCCTCAGCATTCTAATGCACTAGAGTCCTCAGCATTCTACTGCACTAGAGCCCTCAGCATCCCAGTAGAGTCCTCAGCAGCCCAGTAGAGTCCTCAGCATTGCTCATTCACATCTCTCTCATAACTTTCATTCCTTTCAGATGATCAGCTTGGACAATCCTGGGAAAAGCTCCCGTTAAATGATCTGGGAAGTCGTCTGCTTGTGTGAATTTTTTTCTTTCTTTGCCAGTCTGGAAGCTCCAGCAAGACAAACACACATATAGTATTATCCA